>NC_091285.1:685050474-685350474 GCF_032444005.1 Ranitomeya imitator
TTGATTTGATCATAATTCAAGAGATTGGAAAGTCATATGGATCCCAAAATTGATAATGATGAAAACTGCAGCCCATAAAGAAAAAAATAAACCTATAAGCCGTATTCCAACCTTTGGTCGATATTTTACATCAGTATTTGTAAGCCAAACGAGGAGTGGGTGATAAATGCAAAAATTGTGATATGTTTCGATTATACTTTTCTTATGATTGTTCCATTCCTGATTTTAACTTACAAATACTGATGTAAAATACTGACCAAATACTGAAGGTGGGAATGTGGCTTTATACAACTGTATCGACCAAAATTTTAAATTATGAATTTAAGAATTTGGCGACACAAACCAAATATGCATTTTTTATTTTTTAAGTAGTAAAGTAGGACAAAGTCAACATGTTATTGTTGCTGTAAAGTAAACTCATTTAAATTAAAACACAAAAAAGCAATATCTGAACTTTTTTCTCTACAAATTGGATAGCAAATAACAAGCCATCATTCAAAAAATTAAAAGAGTATAGCTTTTGGATGTTGAAGAGTAAAAATTTAGGTAAAAATGTGCCCTCTGACACTTGGTCACCAAATGCTCTCTATAAATCTGTAGTTGGCCATTGGGAAATCTTCGTATTTTACAGGAGCCACTATTTTGTTTAAGGACAGTTTGCATCTATGGACTTAGCCTTGGTAGGGTCTACCCCTGAAAATTGGTGTAAAAGATTTGAAAGCCACATTTTTTTTTGCGCCACACAGAGTTCGGAAACAATTTTTCAACTTTTGTCATTTTCCACAAATCTTGAAGCAACTCTCCGGAAATGGGCAGTGGAAATGCTGGGGTGGGATGCTGGTGAGTTGAGAAGGAACCAGGGTGGCCACACTCACCCTAGCAATTCATTAAAAAAATTATTGTGTTTTGTATAATAGAAGTGTTACTCCAGTCCATTACTAGAGTATATTTTCTGCTGCGGCACATAGAGAAACACATTACAGATTGCCAAATTTGGTAAAAAATGTAAACACTCATTGTACCCTTCTTTAAGACTGGCATGTGTTAGGGGTCGAGTTCCCGCCTCTGCACAGGGGAAATCTCAGGCCATCTTCTCTGTGGTCTCCCATTCTTCTCCAGCCACAGTGGAGCCTGCTCAGCGGAGACATCGGTCCCAGAGTCTGGCTCAGCCTGATACTGTGCGGATGGTTACTGCTGCCTTTCCAGGCTCATCCATGTAGCCAGTACTTTCAGCAGCGAGCAGACATCTTTGGGACTAAGTCCTGCTTTTCCCCTTCTAAGCATGCCAGGGGAACACCTCTCATTGGAGGTTGGGGGTCACATGCTCAGGTACTGTGGCAGCTCCCATTGGTCCTCTAGAAAGGTCCTGAAGTAGCTCAGGTATTGTAGCAGCTCCCATTGGTCCTCTAGGAAGGTCCTGAAGTTGCTGCAGCTATAAAAGTTTTGCATGGCCACATGGCCATGCGCTAGTATTAGCTTATGTTATGAGCTTTAGCTACTCAGTGGTTTTGTCTGCTTGTGGTCAGGGTCCAGCTGAAATGAGCCACTAGAATACCGGCACCTCCGGTGAGGAGTTTGTATGGTGAATTCAGGGCTGGCGTAAAGCTATTAGAATTCCGGCTCCACCGGAGAGGATGTGTTTGTGTGCTTGCTACTCCCTGACCACTGATTGCTTTTGCTCTGTTAGGCAGCTGTGTTCCCCTGTGACACTAACAGGGCACAGCGTTTTCCCTTCTGTGCGACTCTGTGAAGTAACAGAGTTCGCTTCTACTGCCATATTGTGCCACCATTTGCTAGCAGCAGGTCAGTCTCCAGCACGGTGGACCCCGGGCAGCGAACACACCAATAATAGTATCTAAATACACTTGGTGCGTTCCGCCAGCCCTAACAGCATGTGCCATGCCAATCTGCCCTATTGTCCCTAAACATTTATTTCAAGGCAGGTAAAGAAGCGCAATGGATGTAGAAAAGTTAATCTTTTCTTTTTCTCTTCATGTTTTAGGACTCTGCAGGAATCCTCTACGCACATTTAAATGTGTCATCCTTGCAGGAAAAAGCAAGGAGTAGAACTAAGGAGAGTAAGCCAGACAATGATTCCCTGGTTGTGTATGCTGCTGTCAAGCCCTCTCATGCTGATCAAGATATATATACAACTATCAATAAGTGAAATATAAAAGAAAAGCTTAAATTTACAGTGACAAATCTAAAACAAATTTGGGATAAAGTGAATAATGAAAAAAATTGTGCAAAACTTGTTCCAGCATTGCCGATGAGTTCTTGAGGATCCTGGTCCTTGCGATTATTCTCAACCATTTTGTATTTAAAGACGTCAACAAGCAAATCTTTAGTATGTAAATTGTTTTCTGTCCATAGTCTAAGACAAGTTATGTCACATCACTGGTTAGACCTGTGCAGCTACACAGGGGTACAACAGATAAGGGGGTCCACTACCATCTCAAAATCAATGCATACATGGGTGTATTATGAAGAATTATTGGACTGTAAAGAAACAAGTTATATTAAAATGGCTGTCTATATTTTGAAACTTTTAATCATGATTTTGTTAGGACATTCTAAGTTACATAATAGAGGGAAGGCTGATGAGAAGATTCCTCAACAAATTATTCAGAATAGAGGACAATTCTGAAGAGCATCTTTGGAGGACCAAGCAAGTCCATGAAATTTATAGACAGACCAATGACTACAAACGATTCTACAAACATTGTGTAATACTTAATTATTACTTTAGGAGCACTGCAGTGAAATTGTGCATTTGCTTTCTCACCCCGCGCATGGACTACAGCTAATAGCTTTTGAGCTCCAGAAAATGGAAACCTTATAATCAGATTGTTATTGAAGAACAAGTCTAACAAATACATGGAATGTCAAAATGGATAACTCTTTTTAGGATTTATTGAAACCATCTGAAGATCACATAACTAAATGGCTATCATAGAGTCTAACGACCATAGTTTGCTACCATAAAAACAGTGGTGGAAACTTTATCAATCCATGCCCCTTCCTTGAAGGATCTAAAAACACTTCCTCCTTAGTGGAGCCAATGGAGCTCTGCATTTAATATGAATTTTTATTAATACTCATGCTTTTCCTTAAGAGTTAATTTCATTAGAACCAGATCTCTGAGAGATCATCTTGGAAGTTTTTAAGATCATATGGCCCATCTAGAATAACGAAAAGCAACAGTGCTGACTTTATTTGGACATGCTGTTTTTGTCATCAGCCTTTTACAAAAAGCATTGAATGGCGTCTTATTGCAAAGGCCCAAGAGTGGGACTGCATGCAATGAACTTCTACTACTGAAGATTACCACATTCAAAATATGTGGATGGACCATACCATGAAATACACAAGGTTCATCTCATGAAGGTTCCTCCAATGAATGTTGGTACGTGTAAATCTTGTTTATATACAATTGACTGGACATCTCTAAAACATTACACACCAGATTCCATGTCATTTTTTGTTAAAAATCAAGCGGGCTATAGATATACAGTTGAAAGTCGATAATTTTTCTGTTTTTACTCAACTTAAGCAGCATTTATCTCATAATGTTGTCAATTTCTTTTGGGAAAGGGGAGAAATAGCTAATGGAGGTTTGTTTCTAATTATGTTGGGTGTCAGGTCCGAGCATTCCTACATGAACAGTTTCCTGGAAAGTGGATTGGTCATCGTGGGCCAGTTGAATGGCCACCAAGGTCTCCCGAGCTGATCCCTTACACTTTTATCTTTGGGGGTCAATTGTCTATGCTGTGAAAATAAGAGATGTGCAGCATCTGAAACAACGGATACTGGAAGCCTGTGCTAGCATTTCTTCTGCGGTGTTGCTATCAGTGTGTTAAGAGTGGGAGAAGAGGGTTCCATTAACAATCCAACAAAATGGGCTGCACTTTGAACACATTTTATAAGTGGTCATAAACTTGTAAATAACTCATGAAAGAATAAAGCTACGTTAAAACCAAGCACACCATTGTTTTTAATGTGAAATTATCAATACGTTTGATGTGTCACATGACCCTCTACCCATTGAAAAAATAAAGTTGGATCCAAAATGGCTGACTTCAAAATGGCCACCATGGTCACCACCCATCTTGAAAAGTTTTCCTCTCCCATATACTAATGTGCCACAAACAGGAAGTTGATATCACCAACCATTCCAATTTTATTTAGCTGTATCCATATAAATGACCCACCCTGTAAGTTTAGACTATATTCCATTACTATATCATCTGGGTATTTCATGTAATTTCAGCATTTATAATACTGGTTGGTCATTTCTTATTTATTCATTATTATTAGTGATGAGCGAGCACTAAAATGCTCAAGAGCTCAGTACTCGAATCGAGAAAGTTGGACGCACTCGAAATGGCTTGACTCGAGTATCGAGTATAATGGAAGTCAATGGTAAACTAGAGCATTTTTCTGGCAGACTCTAACATGAGGCTGGGTAGGCTAAGAAAATCACTGAAATGGATGGAAACAGCATTCAAGTAGAATGGGAACAGCATGGGGAAGATGCTTTGACTCATTTCTATCTCCCAAGTCGCTATTGGGAACAATGTTGTCAGAGTATTATTCTACTTCAGGCTTTCACGCAGCTAAAATCTCGCACTTCAGCTCACTTATGTATTTGCATGTGTTTTTGTAACTTTTTTTGATATATGCGTTTTTGTCTTTCTTTGGTATGTTATTAGATGTGTAAACATATAGACAGATAGATATAGGATAGATAGAGAGATAGATATTGGGCAGATAGATACATAGATTTTGGGTACATAGATAGCTAGATAGATAATAGATAGCTAGATAGATATCCGTGAGACATATAATTAGTGCTGTGCATGTGTAGTTTATTGTACATGGATTAACCTAATAACTGAATAAATGAACAAAATGAAATGGATTCCTCCCTATTTTTGATAACTAGCCAGCGTAAAACAGACTGCTATGGACATATTATCAGGGTGGGAAGGTCCGTAATTATTTTGCTCTTCCCAGCCTAAAAATATAACCCACAGCCACCCCTGATTTGGCACATCACTTTACATGCACCAATTCTCTCACTCTTAGGGTACCATCACACTATACCATTTCGATCGCTACGACGGCACGATTCGCGACGTTCCAGCGATATCGTTACGATATCGCTGTGTCTGACACGCAGCAGCGATCAGGGATCCTGCTGAGAATCGTACGTCGTAGCAGATCGTTTAGAACTTTCTTTCATCGCTGGATCTCCCGCTGTCATCGCTAGATCGGTGTGTGTGACACCGATCTAGCGATCTAGCGATGCGATCTAGCGATGCGTTCGCTTGTAACCAGGGTAAACATCGGGTTACTAAGCGCAGGGCCGCGCTTAGTAACCCGATGTTTACCCTGGTTACAAGCGTAAAACTAAAAAAAAACAAACAGCACATACTTACATTCTGGTGTCCGTCAGGTCCCTTGCCGTCTGCTTCCCGCACTGTGACTGCCGGCCGTAAAGTGAAAGCAGAGCACAGCGGCTGTGCTTTCACTTTCACTTTACGGCCAGCAGTCAGTGAGTGCGGGAAGCAGACGGCAAGGGACCTGACGGACACCAGAATGTAAGTATGTGCTGTTTGTTTTTTTTTAGTTTTACGCTTGTAACCAGGGTAAACATCGGGTTACTAAGCGCGGTCCTGTGCTTAGTTACCCGATGTTTACCCTGGTTACCCAGGGACCTCGGCATCGTTGGTCGCTGGAGAGCTGTCTGTGTGACAGCTCCTCAGCAACCACACTACGATTTACCTACGATCACGGCCAGGTCATATCGCTGGTCGTGATCGTAGGTAAATCGTATAGTGTGACGGTACCCTTACTGGCTCTTCCTGATTGCCTTCGTGGCGGTTGCAATTGGGGTAATGGTAGTTTGGTTTGATGACGGCTGTGATTTGTCAACAATCACAGCTGGAAATCAAGCCCTGAGGTTACTAATGGAGAGGTGTCTGTCAGATCCTCCCCCCCCCATTACTATCCCAGTAATCACAAAATCAAAAATCAAATAAAAAAATATCTATATATTTTTAGAAACCTCCCCCACTATCCCTTTTTCACTAATTCATTGAAAAAAAAAATCCAGTCCAGGTCCGAAGTAATCCAGCAAATCCGAAGTAGTCCAGAAAAGGATACCTGAGTAATATAAAAAACAGAAATGAAAACAAGAGTCAGTCCCTTGTTCACCAATTTATTACCCAAAATGTTGCCACCGTTCCGATGTAGTCCACATTCCCTGATTCTGTATATGGCAGACAGCTATTTACAGTCATTTGGTCATGACTAGAGCACTCATGAGAGCCACCGTGTCTCGGTGCTCTTAGCGAGACCAGCCAACGATGATGATCATTGTCTGTCTGCTGTACCTTGGCTGGTTATCAAAAATATGGGGGTCCCCACCTAATTTTTATCTTAAACCAGGCTAAAAACACCTGCTCAAACACACTTTAAGCGTATTTGCTTTTTTTAACTGCAGATTTATTTAATCCAATGCATCTATGGGGAAATTCCGCTCAGAAGACTGAGCATTCCCTCCACAAAAATTGACATACTTTACACAGCTTAAAAAAGAAAGCACATTGGGCATGGGATTACTATTAATCCCATCCACTGTTCTTGGACTGTACAATGCAAAATCTGCTTGTTCTTCTTTCAGATCAGAAGCACTTGATCTTGTGACTCTTGGTGGAGGGTCAACAATGCCTGGAAGGTTTTGTGGTGGTGAATCCTATGTGTTGACATCTCGTATGGGAATTCTTTCCCACGAGGACCAATCTATTGCAATGTTCAGGCTTTGGTTTTGGAAAATAAGCAATGTAAATCCTGTCATATGCCAACTAAGAACTACATAACTCCGTCAGCACATACAATGACATAGCGAAAGTAAACTGACCAACAAGATGAACAATGATCAAACTGTCATCCTTCTCACAATCTTTAAGATTTAATTAACCTAATAAGTCTGATATTGCAGTGTGTTATGAAACAGCCTTTTATTTACCCTCCTTTATCACTTTTCAGGGTAGGCTGAAGTCATTAGGACATTAACATGACAACCTATGAGACCTGTTATATACTTATTAGAGGCAATCATAAGGGCAATTAAAGCATTTTTCAACATTGTAATTTAGTGTTTTGGGAAAAAACTCAGCGAAGCCGGCGAATACGAATTTCAAATAGTTCGATCATCTCTAGTGGATTGTACAAACACACAAAATAAAATTGCCTTTTCCCTATTTTTTCAGAAGTTCAATTACTCCTTCATAGACCTCATATAACTACGTCAAAGAAATATTGAATATAAAAAAAGTTCCTGCTGACGAAATGGATCAATGAGAAAATGTAGTTGGCCATTAAGACTTAAGAAGGCCTGGTCGTTAGATCCTTTCTGATTTATGTCATACATGTACATGACGTCAGTTGTGGCTACTAGAGTTGAGCGACCTTGACCTTTTTAGAGTCGAGCCGGGTTTCGCGAAACCCGACTATCTCAAAAGTCGGGTCGAGTGAAATCGGCCGATTATGACGTAAAGTCGGGATCGACCGAAACACGAAACCCAATGCAAGTCAATGGGGCAGCATAGTCGGCAGTGAGTGGGGGCCAGGAAAACACCTAGAGTGCCCATTTTAATGTCAAAACCATCCATTCTTCTTAATGAAGCTTGTCAAGCGTAATTTACCTTATAATAATTGGAAGGCATTTGAAATTGGGGGTCATTTGGCTAAAGTTGTGGTGGGTAGGGCTGGTTCAAGTAATTAGTGGGCCCAGGAAATCTGGACCACGTCACGGCAGTGGAGCAGGGAGAGGTAAGTATTTCAAGTTTGCAAGTGCTGTGAACCTGAGCAAGCAGGGGGGGCCCACTCGTTGGCATTGGCACTGGCACAGGGCCCCTCAAAGTACAGCGGTGTGTTTGCACGGCGGGGGCGCCTCCCACCGGCAGCAACACTTTTGCGTACCATGAGAGGCCCTGTGCCAGTGACGTCGCCAACTAGTATTCCTCCCCCCACCTGATGAAGGAACCTGCACTTTCATCTGCACCTTCCTGTTTGTCCCCGTGTAAGGTGGTATGGTATGCGGGAAGGGGGACCTGACTTTCAGCAGGGTCACAATCTTGCAGTGTAGCGTGCACGGGAAATGTTGCGTTATGGGTCAATGTACCAGCAGACTCATCTATCACTGGCTGGGCAATGGGCAGGATGAGGAGGAAACACAGATATAGGCCCAAAGAATAAAGTGGGCTAAATGCAGTTCAAAATTGGTAACACAGGACTAATCAGGGGGCATTGCAGTGGAGGACAACTGGAATGAGAGGCTGACACAGAGAGTAGGCCCAAATCAGTAAGTAGTCGAAATGCAGTTCAAAATTGGCAACAGTAGTAAACAGGCGGCACAGCTTTGTTCAGTGGAGGAGAACAGCAAGGAGTGGCAGACACCGATAGTAGGCCCCAACCCAACTAGTAGGCCAAATGCAGTCTAACATTAACAACTACTTAACGAGCGCCTGAAAACGGAATTTCAGGACAGGAAACCAGGAGAACAGCAAGGAGCGGCAGACACCGATAGTAGGCCCCAAACCAACTAGTGCGCCAAATGCGGTTGTTCCGTTTAACCACAATTTAATGAGAGCCTGAAGATAGAAGTTCAGGAAAGGCAACCTGGAGAACACCTTGGAGTGGAACACACCATCTCTCTACACCCCATACCCAATTAGTAGGTCTAATGCAGCGTAGTTTCCAACAACTACTAAACGAGAGCATGATGATCGAAGCATTGGCGAGGAAACCTGGGGAACACCTTGGAGTGGAACACACCATCTCTCTACACCCCATACCCAATTTGTAGGCCTAATGCAGCGTAGTTTCCAACAACTACTAAACGAGAGCATGATGATCGAAGCATTGGCGAGGAAACCTGGGGAACACCTTGGAGTGGAACACACCATCTCTCTACAGTGGAACACACCATCTCTCTACACCCCATACCCAATTTGTAGGCCTAATGCAGCGTAGTTTCCAACAACTACTAAACGAGAGCCGGAAGATCGAAGCAATGGAGAGGAAACCTGGGGAACACCTTGGAGTGTAACACACCATCTCTCTACACCCCATACCCAATTTGTAGGACTAATGCAGCGTAGTTTCCAACAACTACTAAACGAGAGCATGATGATCGAAGCATTGGCGAGGAAACCTGGGGAACACCTTGGAGTGGAACACACCATCTCTCTACAGTGGAACACACCATCTCTCTACACCCCATACCCAATTTGTAGGCCTAATGCAGCGTAGTTTCCAACAACTACTAAACGAGAGCCGGAAGATCGAAGCAATGGAGAGGAAACCTGGGGAACACCTTGGAGTGGAACACACCATCTCTCTACACCCCATACCCAATTTGTAGGCCCAATGCAGCGTAGTTTCCAACAACTACTAAACGAGAGCCGGAAGATCGAAGCAATGGAGGGGAAACCTGGGGAACACCTTGGAGTGTAACACACCATCTCTCTACACCCCATACCCAATTTGTAGGCCCAATGCAGCGTAGTTTCCAACAACTACTAAACGAGAGCCGGAAGATCGAAGCAATGGAGAGGAAACCTGGGGAACACCTTGGAGTGGAACACACCATCTCTCTACACCCCATACCCAATTTGTAGGCCTAATGCAGCGTAGTTTCCAACAACTACTAAACGAGAGCCGGAAGATCGAAGCAATGGAGAGGAAACCTGGGGAACACCTTGGAGTGTAACACACCATCTCTCTACACCCCATATCCAATTTGTAGGCCTAATGCAGCGTAGTGTCCAACAACTACTAAACGAGAGCCGGAAGATCGAAGCAATGGAGAGGAAACCTGGGGAACACCTTGGAGTGTAACACACCATCTCTCTACACCCCATACCCAATTTGTAGGCCTAATGCAGCGTAGTTTCCAACAACTACTAAACGAGAGCCGGAAGATCGAAGCTCAGGAAAGGCAACCTGGAGAACACCTTGGAGTGGAACACACCATCTCTCTACACCCCATACCCAATTTGTAGGCCCAATGCAGCGTAGTTTCCAACAACTACTAAACGAGAGCCGGAAGATCGAAGCAATGGAGAGGAAACCTGGGGAACACCTTGGAGTGGAACACACCATCTCTCTACACCCCATACCCAATTTGTAGGCCCAATGCAGCGTAGTTTCCAACAACTACTAAACGAGAGCCGGAAGATCGAAGCAATGGAGAGGAAACCTGGGGAACACCTTAGAGTGTAACACACCATCTCTCTACACCCCATACCCAATTTGTAGGCCTAATGCTGCGTAGTTTCCAACAACTACTAAACGAGAGCCGGAAGATCGAAGCAATGGAGAGGAAACCTGGGGAACACCTTGGAGTGTAACACACCATCTCTCTACACCCCATACCCAATTTGTAGGCCTAATGCAGCGTAGTTTCCAACAACTACTAAACGAGAGCATGATGATCGAAGCATTGGCGAGTAAACCTGGGGAACACCTTGGAGTGGAACACACCATCTCTCTACAGTGGAACACACCATCTCTCTACACCCCATACCCAATTTGTAGGCCTAATGCAGCGTAGTTTCCAACAACTACTAAACGAGAGCCGGAAGATCGAAGCTCAGGAAAGGCAACCTGGAGAACACCTTGGAGTGGAACACACCATCTCTCTACACCCCATACCCAATTTGTAGGCCCAATGCAGCGTAGTTTCCAACAACTACTAAACGAGAGCCGGAAGATCGAAGCAATGGAGAGGAAACCTGGGGAACACCTTGGAGTGTAACACACCATCTCTCTACACCCCATACCCAATTTGTAGGCCTAATGCAGCGTAGTTTCCAACAACTACTAAACGAGAGCCAGAAGATCGAAGCAATGGAGAGGAAACCTGGGGAACACCTTGGAGTGTAACACACCATCTCTCTACACCCCATACCCAATTTGTAGGCCTAATGCAGCGTAGTTTCCAACAACTACTAAACGAGAGCCGGAAGATCGAAGCAATGGAGAGGAAACCTGGGGAACACCTTGGAGTGTAACACACCATCTCTCTACACCCCATACCCAATTTGTAGGCCTAATGCAGCGTAGTTTCCAACAACTACTAAACGAGAGCCGGAAGATCGAAGCAATGGAGAGGAAACCTGGGGAACACCTTGGAGTGTAACACACCATCTCTCTACACCCCATATCCAATTTGTAGGCCTAATGCAGCATAGTTTCCAACAACTACTAAACGAGAGCCGGAAGATCGAAGCAATGGAGAGGAAACCTGGGGAACACCTTGGAGTGTAACACACCATCTCTCTACACCCCATACCCAATTTGTAGGCCCAATGCAGCGTAGTTTCCAACAACTACTAAACGAGAGCCGGAAGATCGAAGCAATAGAGAGGAAACCTGGGGAACACCTTGGAGTGTAACACACCATCTCTCTACACCCCATACCCAATTTGTAGGCCTAATGCAGCGTAGTTTCCAACAACTACTAAACGAGAGTCGGAAGATCGAAGCAATGGAGAGGAAACCTGGGGAACACCTTGGAGTGTAACACACCATCTCTCTACACCCCATACCCAATTTGTAGGCCTAATGCAGCGTAGTTTCCAACAACTACTAAACGAGAGCATGATGATCGAAGCATTGGCGAGGAAACCTGGGGAACACCTTGGAGTGGAACACACCATCTCTCTACAGTGGAACACACCATCTCTCTACACCCCACACCCAATTTGTAGGCCTAATGCAGCGTAGTTTCCAACAACTACTAAACGAGAGCCGGAAGATCGAAGCTCAGGAAAGGCAACCTGGAGAACACCTTGGAGTGGAACACACCATCTCTCTACACCCCATACCCAATTTGTAGGCCCAATGCAGCGTAGTTTCCAACAACTACTAAACGAGAGCCGGAAGATCGAAGCAATGGAGAGGAAACCTGGGGAACACCTTGGAGTGTAACACACCATCTCTCTACACCCCATACCCAATTTGTAGGCCTAATGCAGCGTAGTTTCCAACAACTACTAAACGAGAGCCGGAAGATCGAAGCAATGGAGAGGAAACCTGGGGAACACCTTGGAGTGGAACACACCATCTCTCTACACCCCATACCCAATTTGTAGGCCTAATGCAGCGTAGTTTCCAACAACTACTAAACGAGAGCCGGAAGATCGAAGCAATGGAGAGGAAACCTGGGGAACACCTTGGAGTGTAACACACCATCTCTCTACACCCCATACCCAATTTGTAGGCCTAATGCAGCGTAGTTTCCAACAACTACTAAACAAGAGCCGGAAGATCGAAGCAATGGAGAGGAAACCTGGGGAAGACCTTGGAGTGTAACACACCATCTCTCTACACCCCATACCCAATTTGTAGGCCTAATGCAGCGTAGTTTCCAACAACTACTAAACGAGAGCCGGAAGATCGAAGCTCAGGAAAGGCAACCTGGGGAACACCTTGGAGTGTAACAAACCCTCTCTCTATACCACGGAAGGGCTGATTCTTAGGAAGGAAGGCTGTCGGAATGAAGCAGGGCGCGTCCGAGGGTGATTATATTCTTGTTAGGTATATACTCACCCTCGGACGCGCCCTGCTTCTTTATTTGTAATGAATGTTTATTTGCAATGTGGTTTTGACTTACTCTATTTTTTTGGTAAATAATGATTTTATTATTTTCATTGTTTTGCATCTTCTTGGCAATAATATAAAGAAGACGCGACAGGACAACACTCGGTGGATGCCATATCTGTGTTTAAAATTGAAAAAACCTTTCAGTTAACTACTTGCAGGAGAAAGTTATTGTAGCTGGTGGCCATTTTTAGTACTGTACCAGATTTTTGTTGTATGTGTTTGTTTTTAATGTTAAAATGTCTGCATTTGATATCTCTCCAGTATTTTCTTTTTTATAAGCAAAATACTTATTTTTATATTTTCTGATGTTGGTTCCAGGGGTACACGGGCAGCAGTGGTGTGGTCAGTGGAGGCATAGTGGAAGGAGTGACCGCAGACAGGCATCGAAGGCCTAAAATAATAACACATGGCTGTAGGCAATTTTAAATTGGTTCCAGGGGTACACGGGCAGCAGTGGTGTGGTCAGTGGAGGCCTAGTGGAAGGAGTGACCGCAGACAGGCATCGAAGGCCTAAAATAATAACACATGGCTGTAGGCAATTTTAAATTGGTTCCAGGGGTACACGGGCAGCAGTGGTGTGGTCAGTGGAGGCCTAGTGGAAGGAGTGACTGCAGACAGGCATCGAAGGCCTAAAATAATAACACATGGCTGTAGGCAATTTTAAATTGGTTCCAGGGGTACACGGGCAGCAGTGGTGTGGTCAGTGGAGTCCTAGTGGAAGGAGTCACCGCAGACAGGCATCGAAGGCCTAAAATAATAACACATTACTGTAGGCAATTTTAAATTGGTTCCAGGGGTACACGGGCAGCAGTGGTGTGGTCAGTGGAGGCCTAGTGGAAGGAGTCACCGCAGACAGGCATCGAAGGCCTAAAATAATAACACATGGCTGTAGGCAATTTTAAATTGGTTACAGGGGTACACGGGCAGCAGTGGTGTGGTCAGTGGAGGCCTAGTGGAAGGAGTGACCACAGACAGGCATCGAAGGCCTAACATAACAAAAATGTCAATACAATGGTATTGTCAGTGGCAGGCATTGAAGGATGTCAGCGCATAGACTAAACATTGGTGGAGCTGTGAGATAATTTTGCAAGTGGTAGAGCACTGTTTGAGCTGGGGTGGGGGGAAACTGTCTTGTGGCCGGCGGTACAGGCCCAGGGCCCCTCATATTACAACGGTGTGTCTGACGTTGGGTGCGCACCACCACCGCCAGAGACACTTTATTGTACTAGGAGGGACCCAGTGGCAGTGCCGTCGACCAAAAGCGGGCTCACCCACCTCTTCAGACAAACTGCACTCTCACGGGTGCTGTCGCCAAGTGTCGATACCACGGCCCCGTGTGGGGAGTTTGGCCATTTAGTGAGGTGTAAACATGTCGTATGCTGGACAATCAGGTGCAGAAAATTACGAGATTGGAAAAGGCATTCAGAATAGTCCACAGGCAAGACCTTTTCATAGGAAAGCTAGGTGTCAGCCGGGCAAGGTGGGGCAAAAGATTTCGAAATCCAGTTGTGGTTCATTTTAATGAAGGTTAGATCATCTACATTTTGGGTAGCCAGACGAGTCCTTTTTTCTGTTAGTATTGAACCTGCAGCACTGAATACTCTTTCTGATAGGACACTAGCTGCCGGGCAAGCAAGCTCCTGCAATGCATATTCTGCCAATTCTGGCCAGGTGTCTAATTTTGATGCCCAGTAATCAAATGGGAATGACGGTTGAGGGAGAACATCGATAAGGGATGAAAAATAGTTTGTAACCATACTGGACAAATGTTGTCTCCTGTCACTTTGAATTGATGCTGCAGTACCTGTCCTGTCTGCGGTCATAGCAAAATCACTCCACAACCTGGTCAGAAAACCCCTCTGGCCAACGCCACTTCTGATTTCTGCCCCTCTAACTCCTCTGGTCTGCTGGCCCCTGCAGCTCGTGTGAGAACGATCACGGGCGCTGTGTGCAGGGAATGCCAGAAGCAAACGGTCAACAAGAGTTGATTGTTTGGTTGCTAATATTAGTTCCAAGTTCTCATGTGGCATTATATTTTGCAATTTGCCTTTATAGCGAGGATCAAGGGGGCAGGCCAACCAGTAATCGTCATCATTCATCATTTTAGTTATGCATGTGTCCCTTTTGAGGATACGTAAGGCATAATCCGCCATGTGGGCCAAAGTTCCAGTTCTCAAATCTGCGGTTGTGCTTGGTTGAGGGGCAGTTTCAGGCAAATCCACGTCACTTGTGTCCCTCAAAAAACCAGAACCCGGCCTTGCCGCGCCACCAATTTCCAGTGGCCCCGGAAAAGCTTCCTCATTAAAAATATAATCATCCCCATCATCCTCCTCGTCCTCCTCCTCCTCTTCGCCAGCTACCTCGTCCTGTACACTGCCCTGGCCAGACAATGGCTGACTGTCATCAAGGCTTTCCTCTTCCTCAGCTGCAGACGCCTGATCCTTTATGTGCGTCAAACTTTGCATCAGCAGACGCATTAGGGGGATGCTCATGCTTATTATGGCGTTGTCTGCACTAACCAGCCGTGTGCATTCCTCAAAACACTGAAGGACTTGGCACATGTCTTGAATCTTCGACCACTGCACACCTGACAACTCCATGTCTGCCATCCTACTGCCTGCCCGTGTATGTGTATCCTCCCACAAAAACATAACAGCCCGCCTCTGTTCACACAGTCTATGAAGCATGTGCAGTGTTGAGTTCCACCTTGTTGCAACGTCTATGATTAGGCGATGCTGGGGAAGGTTCAAAGAACGCTGATAGGTCTGCATACGGCTGGAGTGTACGGGCGAACGGCGGATATGTGAGCAAAGTCCACGCACTTTGAGGAGCAGGTCGGATAACCCCGGATAACTTTTCAGGAAGCACTGCACCACCAGGTTTAAGGTGTGAGCCAGGCAAGGAATGTGTTTCAGTTGGGAAAGGGAGATGGCAGCCATGAAATTCCTTCCGTTATCACTCACTACCTTGCCTGCCTCAAGATCTACAGTGCCCAGCCACGACTGTGTTTCTTTCTGCAAGAACTCGGACAGAACTTCCGCGGTGTGTCTGTTGTCGCCCAAACACTTCATAGCCAATACAGCCTGCTGACATTTGCCAGTAGCTGCCCCATAATGGGAGACCTAGTGTGCAACAGTGGCAGCTGCGGATGGAGTGGTTGTGCGACTGCGGTCTGTGGACGAGCTCTCGCTTCTGCAGGAGGACGAAGAGGAGGAGGAGGGGGTGCGAACGGCTACAGCCAATTGTTTCCTAGACCGTGGGCTAGGCAGAACTGTCCCAAACTTGCTGTCCCCTGTGGACCCTGCATCCACCACATTTACCCAGTGTGCCGTGATGGACACGTAACGTCCCTGGCCATGCCTACTGGTCCATGCATCTGTTGTCAGGTGCACCTTTGTGCTCACAGATTGCCTGAGTGCATGGACGATGCGCTCTTTAACATGCTGGTGGAGGGCTGGGATGGCTTTTCTGGAAAAAAAGTGTCGACTGGGTAGCTCGTAGCGTGGTACAGCGTAGTCCATCAGGGCTTTGAAATCTTCGCTTTCAACTAACCGGTAGGGCATCATCTCTAACGAGATTAGTCTAGCTATGTGTGCGTTCAAACCCTGTGTACGCGGATGCGAGGCTAAGTACTTCCTTTTTCTAACCATAGTCTCATGTAGGGTGAGCTGGACTGGAGAGCTGGAGATCGTGGAACTAGCGGGGGTGCCGGTGGACATGGCAGACTGAGAGACGGTGGGAGATGGTATTGTTGCCACCGGTGCCCTAGATGCAGTGTTTCCTACTACGAAACTGGTGATTCCCTGACCCTGACTGCTTTGGCCTGGCAAAGAAACCTGCACAGATACTGCAGGTGGTGCGGAAAATGGTGGCCCTACACTGCCGGAAGGGATGTTGCGTTGCTGACTAGCTTCATTGGCCGAGGGTGCAACAACCTTAAGGGACGTTTGGTAGTTAGTCCAGGCTTGCAAATGCATGGTGGTTAAATGTCTATGCATGCAACTTGTATTGAGACTTTTCAGATTCTGTCCTTTGCTTAAGGTAGTTGAAAATTTTTGACAGATGACTTTGCGCTGATCAATTGGATGTTGTTTAAAAAAATGCCAGACTGCACTCTTTCTAGCATCGGATACCTTTTCAGGCATTGCAGACTGAGCTTTAACCGGATGGCCACGCTGTCCTCCAACAGGTTTTGGCTTTGCCACGCGTTTTGGGCAAGATACGGGCCCGGCAGATGGAACCTGTTGCGATGTTGATGCCTGCTGCGGCCCCTCCTCCTCCGCTTCAGAACTGCTGCCGCCTGCACCCTGTTCCCCCAATGGCTGCCAATCGGGGTCAAGAACTGGGTCATCTATTACCTCTTCTTGTAGCTCGTGTGCAACTTCGTCTGTGTCACCGTGTCGGTCGGTGGTATAGCGATCGTGATGGGGCAACATAGTCTCATCAGGGTCTGATTCTTGATCAGCACCCTGCGAGGGCAATGTTGTGGTCTGAGTCAAAGGACCAGCATAGTAGTCTGGCTGTGGCTGTGCATCAGTGCACTCCATGTCAGATTCAACTTGTAATGGGCATGGACTGTTAACTGCTTCACTTTCTAAGCCAGGGACGGTATTTGTTGCTGTCACACAAATTACACGGTGAGCTATAACTTCAGTATGATTTAGCTACCCCTTTACAGGTGAGTGAGACCACAACGAAAATCAGGCACAATGTTACACACTCTGTTGTTGGTGGCAACAAATGAGAGAGATGCCACACACGCAGGACTGTCACTGAAGCACAAATGTAAATATTAATCTCCCACTGATTTGATTTTTTTTTTTTTTAAGGGAGACTTTAGGAAAAAAAAAATAGAATAAAATGATTTTTTCAGGAAGAATTTAGAAACCAAATAAAATAAAATGATTTTTTCAGGGAGAATTTAGAAAACAAATAAAAAAAAAAAAGGCTTTCTGTGGCCCACTGAGTGAGAGATGACGCACACAGGAGTCAGGAGTGGCACACAAGCCCAGAGGCCAATATTTATCTCCCACTGATTGATGTAGTGATTTTTTCAGGTAGATTTTGGAACCCAAATCAAGCTAAAAAAAATAATAGGCTTTCTATGGCCCACAATTGGAGAGAGAGAGAGAGATGGCACACCCAGGAGTCAAGACTGGCACACAAGCAGAAAGGGCAATATTAATCTCCCACTGATTTGTTTTTTTTTTTTTTTTTTCAGGGAGACTTTAGGAAAAAAAAATAGAATAAAATGATTTTTTCAGGAAGATTTTAGAAACCAAATAAAATAAAATGATTTTTTCAGGGAGAATTTAGAAAACAAATAAAACAAAAAAAGGCTTTCTATGGCCCACTGAGTGAGAGATGACACACACAGGAGTCAGGAGTGGCACACAAGCCCAGAGGCCAATATTTATCTCCCACTGATTGATGTAGTGATTTTTTCAGGTAGATTTTGGAACCCAAATCAAGCTAAAAAAAATAATAGGCTTTCTATGGCCCACAATTGGAGAGAGAGAGAGAGATGGCACACCCAGGAGTCAAGACTGGCACACAAGCAGAAAGGGCAATATTAATCTCCCACTGATTTTTTTTTTTTTTTTTTTTTTTCAGGGAGACTTTAGGAAAAAAAAAAATAGAATAAAATGATTTTTTCAGGAAGAATTTAGAAACCAAAGAAAATAAAATGATTTTTTCAGGGAGAATTTAGAAAACAAATAAAACAAAAAAAGGCTTTCTATGGCCCACTGAGTGAGAGATGACGCACACAGGAGTCAGGAGTGGCACACAAGCCCAGAGGCCAATATTTATCTCCCACTGATTGATGTAGTGATTTTTTCAGGTAGATTTTGGAACCCAAATCAAGCTAAAAAAATAATAGGCTTTCTATGGCCCACAATTGGAGAGAGAGAGAGAGAGAGAGAGAGATGGCACACCCAGGAGTCAAGACTGGCACACAAGCAGAAAGGGCAATATTAATCTCCCACTGATTTTTTTTTTTTTTTCTTTCAGGGAGACTTTAGGAGGCCAATATTTATCTCCCACTTTTTTTTTTTTGTTCCAGGGAAAATTTATAAACCCAATAAAAAAAATAATAAATAGGCTTTCTATGGCCCACTATCTGAGAGACAGAGAGAGATGGCACGCTTAGGACTGGCACACAAGCCCAAAGGCCAATATTAATCTCCCTTTTTTTTTAAGGGAGAATTTATAAAACCAAAAAAAAATAAATAAATAGGCTTTCTATGGCCCACTATTTGTGAGAGAGATGGCACGCTCAGGACTGGCACACAAGCCCAGAGGCCAATATTAATCTCCCACTTTTTTTTTTTTTTTCCAGGGAAAATTTATAAACCCATTAAAAAAAAAAAAAATAAATAGGCTTTCTATGGCCCACTATCTGAGAGAGAGAGATGGCACGCTTAGGACTGGCACACAAGCCCAAAGGCCAATATTAATCTCCCACTGATTGATTTATTGATTTTTTCAGGTAGAATTTAGAACCCAAATAAAGCAAAAAAAAAAAAAAAAGGGCTTTCTATGGCCCACTGAGTGAGTGATGATGCACACAGGAGTCAGGAGTGGCACACAAGCCCTGAGGCCAATATTTTTCTCCCACTGATTGATGTAGTGATTTTTTCAGGTAGATTTTATAACCCAAATCAAGCAAAAAAATAAATAGGCTTTCTATGGCCCACTGAGTGAGAGATGGCACACACAGGGATGGCACTCTAGCAGAAATGCCAATCTTAATCTCCCACAAAAAAAAAAAAGGAACTGTCCTTCAATTACTATCTCCCTGCAGTAATCTCAGCCAGGTATGGCAGGCAGCAATAAGGAGTGGACTGATGCACAAATTAAATAAAAAGTGTGTACAAACCAAAAAGATAGCTGTGCAGAAAGGAAGGAACAAGAGGATTTGTGCTTTGAAAAAAGCAGTTGGTTTGCACAGCGGCGTACACACAGCAATGCAGCTATCAGGGAGCCTTCTAGGGCAGCCCAATGAGCTACAGCGCTGAGGAAAAAAAAAATGTAGCTTCCACTGTCCCTGCACACCGAAGGTGGTGTTGGGCAGTGGAAATCGCTACAGCACAAGCGGTTTGGTGGTTAATGGACCCTGCCTAACGCTATCCCTGCTTCTGACGAAGCGGCAGCAACCTCTCCCTAAGCTCAGATCAGCAGCAGTAACATGGCGGTCGGCGGGAACGCCCCTTTATAGCCCCTGTGACGCCGCAGACAGCATGCCAATCACTGCAATGCCCTTCTCTAAGATGGTGGGGACCAGGACCTATGTCATCACGCTGCCCACACTCTGCGTTTACCTTCATTGGCTGAGAAATGGCGCTTTTCGCGTCATTGAAACGCGACTTTGGCGCGAAAGTCGCGTACCGCATGGCCGACCCCGCACAGGGGTCGGATCGGGTTTCATGAAACCCGACTTTGCCAAAAGTCGGCGACTTTTGAAAATGAACGACCCGTTTCGCTCAACCCTAGTGGCTACGTATATGGAGCAGGCTCAGGAGCAGAGACCGCACCATATACTGTATAACAGATGCAAACTGTGTGATGCAAGTTGTATCGGCAGTGCTCTCTGCTAATGTGTTTCTTATGCTAAACTTTTAATGTTTGAATCTGAGTGAATATGACTTCAGTAGCATCTAACTGCCTGACAATTAAGTTTTCTTTCCTAATTTTAATGTTTAGTATTAGTTATGTCAAGAAAACTGGAGACCATTTGGCGGTAGTTGAAATTTAGGTACTTTTTGTATTATTACGTTTACGGCTAATAAGTGTTTTTTTGGCATCTGATTTTGTGTTCCCTCCTTTAATATATCCCTATGAAGGTCACTGATTACTTTTAGAGCCCAGGATATGAGATACTTAGATATTTTAGGTGGTTTTATAACCTGTGCCTCTCAGGTGCACTGCGCCTGAACTCGGAAGGACAAGAGAAACGCCTGATCCAGGGTTAAGGTGAGTTCTCCTCCTGCCAGATCTTGACATGATCACGGGGTACCAAGGGTTTGCATTGGAAAATAGGAGCCGGCTTAACACTTCCTCGGCTGTCATGTTGACACTCCTGAAATCCAACAGAGCCTATAGAAAATTGAGATTTTAAATATATTTTGCAATACAGTTGAATTGACGTATAAGGAACAAGTAATCGGATCATTGATGGAGACTACAAAAAAAACTTAAGAAAACTTGAATTAAGGCTCATGAACACATCAGCGACTTTCAGAAACAACAAATGAGTATTTTTCATGAGTTTCCTCAAATTTTCTCTGATTAGAAAAATGTTTCTCCATTTTCTCCTATCTACAGTGGGTACGGAAAGTATTCAGACCCATATACATTTTTCACTCTTTGTTTCATTGCAGCTATTCGGTAAATTCAAAAAAAGTTTTCTTTTTTCTCATTAATGTAAACTCTGCACCCCATCTTCACTGAAAAAAACAGAAATGTAGAAATTTTTGCATATCTGTTAAAAAAGAAAAACTGAAATATCACATGGTCATAAGTATTCAGACCCTTATATTTAAGTCACATGCTGTCCATTTCCTTGTGATCCTCCTTAAGATGTTCTACTCCTTCATTGGAGTCCAGCTGTGATTAATTGATCCGATAGGACTTGATTTGGAAAGGCGCACACCTGTCTATATAAAACCTCACAGCTCACAGTGCATGTCAGACCAAATGAGAATCATGAGGTCAAAGGAACTGGTCAAGGAGCTCAGAGACAGAATTGTGGCACAGCACAGATCTGGCCAAGGCTACAACAGAATTTCTGCTGTACTCAAGGTTCCTAAGAGCACAGTGGCCTCCATAATCCTTAAATGGAAGAAGTTTGGGACAACCAGAAGTCTTTCTAGACCTGGCTGTCCTGCCAAACTGAGAATCATGAGGTCAAAGGAACTGGCCAATGAGCTCAGAGACAGAATTGTGGCAAGGTAAGGAATTACTCTGATGATGGCATTTCTCAGCATCTTTTGGGAACAAGAAACATGGATCTTTTTTTTTAAGGAAAAAATACTTAAAACTGCTAAAATTGTTGTTAAATGTCATCTTGACTAACATAATATCTGTTTAATCATTTTAATAATTGTTTATCATTATTATAACGGAATTTAGTTAACAGTTCTATCAATTCTATAAGTCAGTACCTGAAAAGCAGCTGAATACTGTATATACAGTGAAGGAAAATTATTTGATCCCTTGCTGATTTTGTAAGTTTGCCCACTGACAAAGACATGAACAGTCTATAATTTTAAGGGCGTTTTAATTTTAACATTGAAAGATAGAATATCAAAAATAAAATCCAGAAAATCACATTGTATAAATTATATACATGTATTCGCATTTTGCAGTGAGAAATAAGTGTTTGATCCCTCTGGCAAACAAGACTTAATACTTGGTGGTAATACCCTTGTTGGCAAGCACATCAGTCAGATGTTTTTTGTGCTTGATGATGAGGTTTGCGCACATGTCTGGAGGAATTTTGGTCCACTCCTCTTTGCAGATCATCTCTAAATCATTAAAATTTTGAGGCTGTCGCTTCGCAACTCGGAGCTTCAACACCCTCCATTAAAACGTACCACCGCTATGTGGCTGATATTTTTATTATTTTGGGTGGAACAGAACAGCAATTTCAAGAACTTGTAAAAATATCAAAACAAAGATAATAGTTTCAATATGAAATTTGCCTCAGTGTTCGGTACAGATTTCTTAGAATCTTTGAATGTCAAGGTTGATATAGTTGTAGGCACGATTAATACAAAAACATTTAGAAAAAATACGGCAGCTAAAAACCTACCATACAGTTAGTATCTCAGACTCAGAAAATCAATAATTTAAACGCTAGTTTTTTTAAAAACAAGCAGAAGAACTGAGAGGATGGTGAAACGCGGATATCCTCCACCTCTGTGAAACCAGAACACATGAGCTGCGCGCACAGTGAACAAGCCCGTAGAGACATGTTCACACCACCAAGAGACTTGAAAACACAAAAAAGCACAGTAAAACCAAAAACACACTGTTGCAAAAAAAAATCACAGTGAATAGCAAGTGTTAGTAAAAAGAAGGAAAAAACAGGGTATTTGGTTGATACGTTTTTTGCAAAAAATTTATATTAAGCCGCTCTACCAAACGTCAAGGTATACCCATATTAGAGCAGTCCTAACTAGGGTTGAGTGAAACGGGTCGTTCATTTTCAAAAGTCGCCGACTTTTAGCAAAGTCGGGTTTCATGAAACCCGATCCGACCCCTGTGCGGGGTCGGCCATGCGGTACGCGACTTTCGCGCCAAAGTCGCGTTTCAATGACACGAAAAGTGCCATTTCTCAGCCAATGAAGGTAAACGCAGAGTGTGGGCAGCGTGATGACATAGGTCCTGGTCCCCACCATCTTAGAGAAGGGCATTGCAGTGATTGGCTTGCTGTCTGCGGCGTCACAGGGGCTATAAAGGGGCGTTCCCGCCGACCGCCATCTTACTGCTGCTGATCTGAGCTTAGGGAGAGGTTGCTGCCGCTTCGTCAGAAGCAGGGATAGCGTTAGGCAGGGTCCATTAACCACCAAACCGCTTGTGCTGTAGCGATTTGCACTGTCCAACACCACCTTCGGTGTGCAGGGACAGTGGAAGCTACAATTTTTTTTTCTCAGCGCTGTAGCTCATTGGGCTGCCCTAGAAGGCTCCCTGATAGCTGCATTGCTGTGTGTACGCCGCTGTGCAAACCAACTGCTTTTTTCAAAGCACAAATCCTCTTGTTCCTTCCTTTCTGCACAGCTATCTTGTTTGTTTGTCCACACTTTTTATTTAATTTGTGCATCAGTCCACTCCTTATTGCTGCCTGCCATACCTGGCTGAGATTACTGCAGGGAGATAGTAATTGAAGGACAGTTCCTTTTTTTTTTTTTTTTGTGGGAGATTAAGATTGGCATTTCTGCTAGAGTGCCATCCCTGTCTGTGCCATCTCTCACTCAGTGGGCCATAGAAAGCCTATTTATTTTTTTGCTTGATTTGGGTTCTAAAATCTACCTGAAAAAATCACTACATCAATCAGTGGGAGAAAAATATTGGCCTCAGGGCTTGTGTGCCACTCCTGACACCTGTGTGTGCCATCTCTCAGTCAGTGGGCCAAAGAAAGCCTATTTATTTTTTTGCTTGATTTGGGTTCCAAAATCTACCTGAAAAAATCACTACATGAATCAGTGGGAGAAAAATATTGGCCTCAGGGCTTGTGTGCCACTCCTGACTCCTGTGTGCATCATCACTCACTCAGTGGGCCATAGAAAGCCTATTTTTTTTTTTGCTTTATTTGGGTTCTAAATTCTACCTGAAAAAATCAATAAATCAATCAGTGGGAGATTAATATTGGCCTTTGGGCTTGTGTGCCAGTCCTAAGCGTGCCATCTCTCTCACAAATAGTGGGCCATAGAAAGCCTTTTTTTTTTGTTTTATAAATTCTCCCTGAAAAAAAAAGGGAGATTAATATTGGCCTTTGGACTTGTGTGCCAGTCCTAAGCGTGCCATCTCTCTCTCTCAGATAGTGGGCCATAGAAAGCCTATTTATTATTTTTTTTATTGGGTTTATAAATTTTCCGTGAAAAAAAAAAAAAGGGAGATTAATATTGGCCTTTGGGCTTGTGTGCCAGTCCTAAGCGTGCCATCTCTCTCTCTCAGATAGTGAGCCATAGAAAGCCTATTTATTTTTTTGGTTGATTTGGGTTCTAAATTCTACCTGAAAAAATCAATAAATCAATCAGTGAGAGATAAATATTGGCCTCTGGGCTTGTGTGCCACTCCTGACTCCTGTGTGCGTCATCTCTCACTCAGTGGGCCATAGAAAGCCTATTTTTTGTTTTATTTGTTTTCTAAATTCTCCCTGAAAAAATCATTTTATTTTATTTGGTTTCTAAATTCTTCCTGAAAAAATCATTTTATTCTATTATTTTTTTTTCTAAAGTCTCCCTGAAAAAAAAAAAAAATCAGTGGGAGATTAATATTGCCCTTTCTGCTTGTGTGCCAGTCTTGACTCCTGGGTGTGCCATCTCTCTCTCTCTCTCCAATTGTGGGCCATAGAAAGCCTATTATTTTTTTTGCTTGATTTGGGTTCCAAAATCTACCTGAAAAAATCACTACATCAATCATTGGGAGAAAAATTTTGGCCTCTGGACTTGTGTGCCACTCCTGACTCCTGTGTGCGTCATCTCTCACTCAGTGGGCCATAGAAAGCCTATTTTTTGTTTTATTTGTTTTCTAAATTCTCCCTGAAAAAATCATTTTATTTTATTTGGTTTCTAAATTCTTCCTGAAAAAATAATTTTATTACATTATTTTTTTTTTCTAAAGTCTCCCTGAAAAAAAAACAAAAAAAACAAATCAGTGGGAGATTAATATTGCCCTTTCTGCTTGTGTGCCAGTCTTGACTCCTGGGTGTGCCATCTCTCTCTCTCTCTCCAATTGTGGGCCATAGAAAGCCTATTATTTTTTTTGCTTGATTTGGGTTCCAAAATCTACCTGAAAAAATCACTACATCAATCATTGGGAGAAAAATATTGGCCTCTGGGCTTGTGTGCCACTCCTGACTCCTGTGTGCGTCATCTCTCACTCAGTGGGCCATAGAAAGCCTATTTTTTGTTTTATTTGTTTTCTAAATTCTCCCTGAAAAAATCATTTTATTTTATTTGGTTTCTAAATTCTTCCTGAAAAAATCATTTTTTTTTATTATTTTTTTTTCTAAAGTCTCCCTGAAAAAAAAAAAAAGAATCAAATCAGTGGGAGATTAATATTGCCCTTTCTGCTTGTGTGCCAGTCTTGACTCCTGGGTGTGCCATCTCTCTCTCTCTCTCCAATTGTGGGCCATAGAAAGCCTATTATTTTTTTAGCTTGATTTGGGTTCCAAAATCTACCTGAAAAAATCACTACATCAATCATTGGGAGAACAATATTGGCCTCTGGGCTTGTGTGCCACTCCTGACTGCTGTGTGCGTCATCTCTCACTCAGTGGGCCATAGAAAGCCTATTTTTTGTTTTATTTGTTTTCTAAATTCTCCCTGAAGAAATCATTTTATTTTATTTGGTTTCTAAATTCTTCCTGAAAAAATCATTTTATTCTATTATTTTTTTTTTCTAAAGTCTCCCTGAAAAAAAAAAAAAATCAAATCAGTGGGAGATTAATATTTACATTTGTGCTTCAGTGACAGTCCTGCGTGTGTGGCATCTCTCTCATTTGTTGCCACCAAAAACAGAGTGTGTAACATTGTGCCTGATTTTCGTTGTGGTCTCACTCACCTGTAAAGGGGTAGCTAAATCATACTGAAGTTATAGCTCACCGTGTAAGTTGTGTGACAGCAACAAATACCGATAGTTTGGTTACGTTTTTAAAACAATGAGGAAGTCTGGTGGAAGAGGTCGTGGCCGGGGGCGTTCATTGTCAGCTGGTAATGAGGGTAGTGGTAGTGGTGGAGCATCAGGTGGTCGTGGGAAAAAAAATATTGCACCTAAGTCTGGAGCTGTGGAGCCAGGTTTGTCGTCTGGCTACACAAGGCCTCGAACGCTCCCTTTTCTGGGAGTAGGAAAACCGCTTTTAAAGCCGGAGCAGCAAGAGCAAGTTTTGGCTTATCTTGCTGACTCAGCCTCTAGCTCTTTTGCCTCCTCTCGTGAAACTGGTAAGTGTAAAAGCAGCGCGTCGTTAGTGGATGTTCACGGTCAGGGACAAGTCGCTTCCTTGTCCTCTTCAGCAAAAATAACAACAGAGAAGAATGCAGCAGGCGACACAACGGGTTACTCCATGGAGCTCTTTACACATACCGTCCCTGGCTTAGAAAGTGAAGCAGTTAACAGTCCATGCCCATTACAAGTTGAATCTGACATGAAGTGCACTGATGCACAGCCACAGCCAGACTACTATGCTGGTCCTTTGACTCAGACCACAACATTGCCCTCGCAGGGTAATGATCAAGAATCAGACCCTGATGAGACTATGTTGCCCCATCACGAACGCTATACCACCGACCGACACGGTGACACAGACGAAGTTGCACACGAGCTACAAGAAGAGGTAATAGATGACCCAGTTCTTGACCCCGATTGGCAGCCATTGGGGGAACAGGGTGCAGGCGGCAGCAGTTCTGAAGCGGAGGAGGAGGGGCCGCAGCAGGCATCAACATCGCAACAGGTTCCATCTGCCGGGCCCGTATCTTGCCCAAAACGCGTGGCAAAGCCAAAACCTGTTGGAGGACAGCGTGGCCATCCAGTTAAAGCTCAGTCTGCAATGCCTGAAAAGGTATCCGATGCTAGGAAGAGTGCAGTCTGGCATTTTTTTAAACAACATCCAATTGATCAGCGCAAAGTCATCTGTCAAAAATGTTCAACTACCTTAAGCAGAGGGCAGAATCTGAAAAGTCTCAATACAAGTTGCATGCATAGACATTTAACCACCATGCATTTGCAAGCTTGGACTAACTACCAAACGTCCCTTAAGGTTGTAGCACCCTCGGCCAATGAAGCTAGTCATCAACGCAACATCCCTTCCGGCAGTGTAGGGCCACCATTTTCCGCACCACCTGCAGTATCTGTGCAGGTTTCTTTGCCAGGCCAAAGCAGTCAGGGTCAGGGAATCACCAGTTTCATAGTAACATAGTAACATAGTTAGTAAGGCCGAAAAAAGACATTTGTCCATCCAGTTCAGCCTATATTCCATCATAATAAATCCCCAGATCTACGTCCTTCTACAGAACCTAATTGTATGATACAATATTGTTCTGCTCCAGGAAGACATCCAGGCCTCTCTTGAACCCCTCGACTGAGTTCGCCATCACCACCTCCTCAGGCAAGCAATTCCAGATTCTCACTGCCCTAACAGTAAAGAATCCTCTTCTATGTTGGTGGAAAAACCTTCTCTCCTCCAGACGCAAAGAATGCCCCCTTGTGCCCGTCACCTTCCTTGGTATAAACAGATCCTCAGCGAGATATTTGTATTGTCCCCTTATATACTTATACATGGTTATTAGATTGCCCCTCAGTCGTCTTTTTTCTAGACTAAATAATCCTAATTTCGCTAATCTATCTGGGTATTGTAGTTCTCCCATCCCCTTTATTAATTTTGTTGCCCTCCTTTGTACTCTGTTTCGTAGTAGGAAACACTGCATCTAGGGCACCGGCGGCAACAATACCATCTCCCACCGTCTCTCAGTCTGCCATGTCCACCGGCACCCCCGCTAGTTCCACGATCTCCAGCTCTCCAGTCCAGCTCACCCTACATGAGACTATGGTTAGAAAAAGGAAGTACTTAGCCTCGCATCCGCGTACACAGGGTTTGAACGCCCACATAGCTAGACTAATTTCGTTAGAGATGATGCCCTACCGGTTAGTTGAAAGCGAAGCTTTCAAAGCCCTGATGGACTACGCTGTACCACGCTACGAGCTATCTAGTAACATAGTAACATAGTAACATAGTTAGTAAGGCCGAAAAAAGACATTTGTCCATCCAGTTCAGCCTATATTCCATCATAATAAATACCCAGATCTACGTCCTTCTACAGAACCTAATAATTGTATGATACAATATTGTTCTGCTCCAGGAAGACATCCAGGCCTCTCTTGAACCCCTCGACTGAGTTCGCCATCACCACCTCCTCAGGCAAGCAATTCCAGATTCTCACTGCCCTAACAGTAAAGAATCCTCTTCTATGTTGGTGGAAAAACCTTCTCTCCTCCAGACGCAAAGAATGCCCCCTTGTGCCCGTCACCTTCCTTGGTATAAACAGATCCTCAGCGAGATATTTGTATTGTCCCCTTATATACTTATACATGGTTATTAGATCGCCCCTCAGTCGTCTTTTTTCTAGACTAAATAATCCTAATTTCGCTAATCTATCTGGGTATTGTAGTTCTCCCATCCCCTTTATTAATTTTGTTGCCCTCCTTTGTACTCTCTCTAGTTCCATTATATCCTTCCTGAGCACCGGTGCCCAAAACTGGACACAGTACTCCATGTGCGGTCTAACTAGGGATTTGTACAGAGGCAGTATAATGCTCTCATCATGTGTATCCAGACCTCTTTTAATGCACCCCATGATCCTGTTTGCCTTGGCAGCTGCTGCCTGGCACTGGCTGCTCCAGGTAAGTTTATCATTAACTAGGATCCCCAAATCCTTCTCCCTGTCAGATTTACCCAGTGGTTTCCCGTTCAGTGTGTAATGGTGATATTGATTCCCTCTTCCCATGTGTATAACCTTACATTTATCATTGTTAAACCTCATCTGCCACCTTTCAGCCCAAGTTTTCAACTTATCCAGATCCATCTGTAGCAGAATACTATCTTCTCTTGTATTAACTGCTTTACATAGTTTTGTATCATCTGCAAATATCGATATTTTACTGTGTAAACCTTCTACCAGATCATTAATGAATATGTTGAAGAGAACAGGTCCCAATACTGACCCCTGCGGTACCCCACTGGTCACAGCGACCCAGTTAGAGACTATACCATTTATAACCACCCTCTGCTTTCTATCACTAAGCCAGTTACTAACCCATTTACACACATTTTCCCCCAGACCAAGCATTCTCATTTTGTGTACCAACCTCTTGTGCGGCACGGTATCAAACGCTTTGGAAAAATCGAGATATACCACGTCCAATGACTCACCGTGGTCCAGTCTATAGCTTACCTCTTCATAAAAACTGATTAGATTGGTTTGACAGGAGCGATTTCTCATAAACCCATGCTGATATGGAGTTAAACAGTTATTCTCATTGAGATAATCCAGAATAACATCCCTCAGAAACCCTTCAAATATTTTACCAACAATAGAGGTTAGACTTACTGGCCTATAATTTCCAGGTTCACTTTTAGAGCCCTTTTTGAATATTGGCACCACATTTGCTATGCGCCAATCCTGCGGAACAGACCCTGTCGCTATAGAGTCCCTAAAAATAAGAAATAATGGTTTATCTATTACATTACTTAGTTCTCTTAGTACTCGTGGGTGTATGCCATCCGGACCCGGAGATTTATCTATTTTAATCTTATTTAGCCGGTTTCGCACCTCTTCTTGGGTTAGATTGGTGACCCTTAATATAGGGTTTTCATTGTTTCTTGGGATTTCACCTAGCATTTCATTTTCCACCGTGAATACCGTGGAGAAGAAGGTGTTTAATATGTTAGCTTTTTCCTCGTCATCTACAACCATTCTTTCCTCACTATTTTTTAAGGGGCCTACATTTTCAGTTTTTATTCTTTTACTATTGATATAGTTGAAGAACAGTTTGGGATTAGTTTTACTCTCCTTAGCAATGTGCTTCTCTGTTTCCTTTTTGGCAGCTTTAATTAGTTTTTTAGATAAAGTATTTTTCTCCCTATAGTTTTTTAGAGCTTCAATGGTGCCATCCTGCTTTAGTAGTGCAAATGCTTTCTTTTTACTGTTAATTGCCTGTCTTACTTCTTTGTTTAGCCACATTGGGTTTTTCCTATTTCTAGTCCTTTTATTCCCACAAGGTATAAACCGCTTACACTGCCTATTTAGGATGTTCTTAAACATTTCCCATTTATTATCTGTATTCTCATTTCTGAGGATATTGTCCCAGTCTACCAGATTAAGGGCATCTCTAAGCTGTTCAAACTTTGCCTTCCTAAAGTTCAATGTTTTTGTGACTCCCTGACAAGTCCCCCTAGTGAAAGACAGGTGAAACTGCACAATATTGTGGTCGCTATTTCCTAAATGCCCAACCACCTGCAGATTTGTTATTCTGTCAGGTCTATTAGATAGTATTAGGTCTAAAAGTGCTGCTCCTCTGGTTGGATTCTGCACCAATTGTGAAAGATAATTTTTCTTGGTTATTAGCAGAAACCTGTTGCCTTTATGGGTTTCACAGGTTTCTGTTTCCCAGTTAATATCCGGGTAGTTAAAGTCCCCCATAACCAGGACCTCATTATGGGTTGCAGCTTCATCTATCTGCTTTAGAAGTAGACTTTCCATGCTTTCTGTTATATTTGGGGGTTTGTAACAGACCCCAATGAGAATTTTGTTACCATTTTTCCCTCCATGAATTTCAACCCATATGGACTCGACATCCTCATTCCCTTCGCTAATATCCTCCCTTAAAGTGGACTTTAGACAAGACTTTACATAGAGACAAACCCCTCCTCCTCTCCGATTTTTACGATCCTTTCCAAACAGACTGTAACCCTGTAAGTTAACTGCCCAGTCATAGCTTTCATCTAACCATGTCTCGGTTATTCCCACTATGTCAAAGTTACCTGTAGATATTTCTGCTTCTAGTTCTTCCATCTTGTTTGTCAGGCTTCTGGCGTTTGCGAGCATGCAGTTTAGAGGATTTTGTTTTGTTCCAATCTCCTCACTGTGGATTGTTTTAGAAATGTTCTTACCTCCCTTCTGAGTATGTTTTCCTGGGTCGTCTTTGTTCGAGACACTTTTTTTCCAGAAAAGCCATCCCAGCCCTCCACCAGCATGTTAAAGAGCGCATCGTCCATGCACTCAGGCAATCTGTGAGCACAAAGGTGCACCTGACAACAGATGCATGGACCAGTAGGCATGGCCAGGGACGTTACGTGTCCATCACGGCACACTGGGTGAATGTTGTGGATGCAGGGTCCACAGGGGACAGCAATTTTGGGACAGTTCTGCCTAGCCCACGGTCTAGGAAACAGTTGGCTGTAGCCGTTCGCACCCCCTCCTCCTCCTCTTCGTCCTCCTGCAGAAGCGAGAGCTCGTCCACAGACCGCAGTCGCACAACCACTCCATCCGCAGCTGCCACTGTTGCACACCAGGTCTCCCATTATGGGGCAGCTACTGGCAAACGTCAGCAGGCTGTATTGGCTATGAAGTGTTTGGGCGACAACAGACACACCGCGGAAGTTCTGTCCGAGTTCTTGCAGAAAGAAACGCAGTCGTGGCTGGGCACTGTAGATCTTGAGGCAGGCAAGGTAGTGAGTGATAACGGAAGGAATTTCATGGCTGCCATCTCCCTTTCCCAACTGAAACACATTCCTTGCCTGGATCACACCTTAAACCTGGTGGTGCAGTGCTTCCTGAAAAGTTATCCGGGGTTATCCGACCTGCTCCTCAAAGTGCGTGGACTTTGCTCACATATCCGCCGTTCGCCCGTACACTCCAGCCGTATGCAGACCTATCAGCGTTCTTTGAACCTTCCCCAGCATCGCCTAATCATAGACGTTGCAACAAGGTGGAACTCAACACTGCACATGCTTCAGAGAGTGTGCGAACAGAGGCGGGCTGTTATGTTTTTGTGGGAGGATACACATACACGGGCAGGCAGTAGGATGGCAGACATGGAGTTGTCAGGTGTGCAGTGGTCGAAGATTCAAGACATGTGTCAAGTCCTTCAGTGTTTTGAGGAATGCACACGGCTGGTTAGTGCAGACAACGTCATAATAAGCATGAGCATCCTCCTAATGCGTCTGCTGATGCAAAGTTTGACGCACATAAAGGATCAGGCGTCTGCAGCTGAGAAAGAGGAAAGCCTTGATGACAGTCAGCCATTGTCTGGCCAGGGCAGTGTACAGGACGAGGTAGCTGGCGAAGAGGAGGAGGAGGACGAGGAGGATGATGGGGATGATTATATTTTTAATGAGGAAGCTTTTCCGGGGCCACTGGAAATTGTTGGCGCGGCAAGGCCGGGTTCTGGTTTTTTGAGGGACACAAGTGACGTAGATTTGCCTGAAACTGCCTCTCAACCAAGCACAACCGCAGATTTGAGAACTGGAACTTTGGCCCACATGGCGGATTATGCCTTACGTATCCTCAAAAGGGACACACGCATTACTAAAATGATGAACGATGACGATCACTGGTTGGCCTGCCTCCTTGATCCTCGCTATAAAGGCAAATTGCAAAATATAATGCCACATGAGAACTTGGAACTAATATTAGCAACCAAACAATCAACTCTTGTTGACCGTTTGCTTCTGGCATTCCCTGCACACAGCGCCCGTGATCGTTCTCACACGAGCTGCAGGGGCCAGCAGACCAGAGGTGTTAGAGGGGCAGAAATCAGAAGTGGCGTTGGCCAGAGGGGTTTTCTGACCAGGTTGTGGAGTGATTTTGCTATGACCGCAGACAGGACAGGTACTGCAGCATCAATTCAAAGTGACAGGAGACAACATTTGTCCAGTATGGTTACAAACTATTTTTCATCCCTTATCGATGTTCTCCCTCAACCGTCATTCCCATTTGATTACTGGGCATCCAAATTAGACACCTGGCCAGAATTGGCAGAATATGCATTGCAGGAGCTTGCTTGCCCGGCAGCTAGTGTCCTATCAGAAAGAGTATTCAGTGCTGCAGGTTCAATACTAACAGAAAAAAGGACTCGTCTGGCTACCCAAAATGTAGATGATCTAACCTTCATTAAAATGAACCACAACTGGATTTCGAAATCTTTTGCCCCACCTTGCCCGGCTGACACCTAGCTTTCCTATGAAAAGGTCTTGCCTGTGGACTATTATGAATGACTTTTCCAATATCGTAATTTGCTGCACCTGATTGTCCAGCATACGACATGTTTACACCTCCCTAAATGGCCAAACTCCCCACACGGGGCCGTGGTATCGCCACTTGGCGCCAGCACCCGTGAGAGTGCTGTTTTTTTTCTGAAGAGGTGGGTGTGCCCGCTTTTGGTCGACGGCACTGCCACTGGGTCCCTCATAGTACAATAAAGTGTCTCTGGCGGTGGTGGTGCACACCCAACGTCAGACACACCGTTGTAATATGAGGGGCCCTGGGCCTGTACCGCCGGCCACAAGACAGTTCCCCCCCCCAGCTCAAACAGTGCTCTACCACTTGCAAAATTATCTCTCACAGCTCCACCAATGTTTAGTCTATGCGCTGACATCCTTCAATGCCTGGCACTGACAATACCATTGTATTGACATTTTTGTTATGTTAGGCCTTCGAAGCCTGTCTGCGGTCCCTCCTTCCACTAGGCCTCCACTGACCATTGTACTGCTGCCCGTGTACCCCTGGAACCAATTTTAAATTGCCAACAGCCCAATTTTGTTATGTTAGGCCTTCGAAGCCTGTCTGCAGTCCCTTCTTTCTACTACTACTACACTGACCAGACCACTGCTGCCCGTGTACCCCTGGAACCAATGTTAAATTGCCTGCATCCCTATTTTTGTTATGTTAGGCCTTCGAAGCCTGTCTGCGGTCTCTCCTTCCACTAGGCCTCCACTGACCATTGTACTGCTGCCCGTGTACCCCTGGAACCAATTTTAAATTGCCAACAGCCCAATTTTGTTATGTTAGGCCTTCAAAGCCTGTCTGCAGTCCCTTCTTACTACTACTACTACACTGACCAGACCACTGCTGCCCGTGTACCCCTGGAACCAATGTTAAATTGCCTGCACCCCTATTTTTGTTATGTTAGGCCTTCGAAGCCTGTCTGCGGTCCCTCCTTCCACTAGTCCTCCACTGACCATTGTACTGCTGCCCGTGTACCCCTGGAACCAGTTTTAAATTGCCAACAGCCCAATTTTGTTATGTTAGGCCTTCGAAGCCTGTCTGCAGTCCCTTCTTTCTACTACTACTACACTGACCAGACCACTGCTGCCCGTGTACCCCTGGAACCAATGTTAAATTGCCTGCACCCCTATTTTTGTTATGTTAGGCCTTCGAAGCCTGTCTGCGGTCCCTCCTTCCACTAGGCCTCCACTGACCATTGTACTGCTGCCCATGTACCCCTGGAACCAATTTTAAAATTGCCAACAGCCCAATTTTGTTATGTTAGGCCTTCGAAGCCTGTCTGCAGTCCCTTCTTTCTACTACTACTACACTGACCAGACCACTGCTGCCCGTGTACCCCTGGAACCAATGTTAAATTGCCTGCACCCCTTATTGTTGTTATGTTAGGCCTTCGAAGCCTGTCTGCGGTCCCTCCTTCCACTAGTCCTCCACTGACCATTGTACTGCTGCCCGTGTACCCCTGGAACCAATTTTAAATTGCCAACAGCCCAATTTTGTTATGTTAGGCCTTCGAAGCCTGTCTGCAGTCCCTTCTTTCTACTACTACTACACTGACCAGACCACTGCTGCCCGTGTACCCCTGGAACCAATGTTAAATTGCCTGCACCCCTATTTTTGTTATGTTAGGCCTTCGAAGCCTGTCTGCGGTCCCTCCTTCCAGTAGTCCTCCACTGACCATTGTACTGCTGCCCGTGTACCCCTGGAACCAATTTTACATTGCCAACAGCCCAATTTTGTTATGTTAGGCCTTCGAAGCCTGTCTGCAGTCCCTTCTTTCTACTACTACTACACTGACTTGACCACTGCTGCCCGTGTACCCCTGGAACCAATGTTAAATTGCCTGCACCCCTATTTTTGTTATGTTAGGCCTTCGAAGCCTGTCTGCGGTCCCTCCTTCCACTTAGCCTCCACTGACCATTGTACTGCTGCCCGTGTACCCCTGGAACCAATGTAAAAGTGCCTACAGCCTGTCCAATTTGTTATGTTAGGCCTTCGAAGCCTGTCTGCGGTCCCTTCTTTCTACTACAACTACACTGACCAGACCACTGCCGCCCGTGTTCCCCTGTAACCTATTTTAAAGTGCATACAGCCAATTTTTATTCTCTATTTTACAATTATAAAGCCCAGATGGACTACGCTGTACCACGGTAAGAGCTACCCAGTCGTCACTTCTTTTGCGAGAAAAGCCATCCCAGCACTACAGCATCATGTAAAAATCTGCATTGTCCATGCTCTCTGGCTATCTAATAGTAGAAAGGTGCACCTGACAACAGATGCATGGACCAGTAGGCATGTCCACGAAAGGTTAGATGTCCATTACGGCGCACTGGGTTAATGTTATGGATGCATGGTCCACAGGGTACAGCCTACAAAGTCTGTCTGCAGTCCCAAATATAAATTGTCCTCCGCTTACCACACCAATGCTGCCTGTGTACCCCTGGAACATTTCATAAACTCCATTGACCAAAATTTGGGGTTTACAGCCTACTACCAGTGTCTGCCGCTCCAAGGTGTTCCCCGGGTTGCCTTTTCTGAGCTTTGATCTTCAGGCTCTTCTTAAGTAGTTGTTGAAAACAACACTGCATTCGGCCTACAAGTTGGGTCTGGGGTGTAGAGATGGTGTGTTCCACTCCAAGGTGTTCCCCAGGTTTCCTCGCCATTGCTGCAATCTTAATGCTCTCGTTTAGTAGTTGTTGGAAACTACAGTGCATTAGGCCTACAAATTGGGTATGGGGTGTAGAGAGATGGTGTGTTCCACTCCAAGGTGTTCCCCAGGTTTTCTCGCCATTGCTGCGATCTTAATGCTCTCGTTTAGTAGTTGTTGGAAACTACACTGCATTAGGCCTACAAATTGGGTATGGGGTGTAGAGAGACGGTGTGTTACACTCCAAGGTGTTCTCCAGGTTTCCTCTCCATTGCTTCGATCTTCCTGCTCTCGTTTAGTAGTTGTTGGAAACTACACTGCATTAGGCCTACAAATTGGGTATGGGGTGTAGAGAGATGGTGTGTTCCACTCCAAGGTGTTCCCCAGGTTTCCTCGCCATTGCTTCGATCTTCCAGCTCTCGTTTAGTAGTTGTTGGAAACTACAGTGCATTAGGCCTACAAATTGGGTATGGGGTGTAGAGAGACGGTGTGTTACACTCCAAGGTGTTCCCCAGGTTTCCTCTCCATTGCTTCGATCTTCCTGCTCTCGTTTAGTAGTTGTTGGAAACTACAGTGCATTAGGCCTACAAATTGGGTATGGGGTGTAGAGAGATGGTGTGTTCCACTCCAAGGTGTTCCCCAGGTTTCCTCGCCATTGCTGCGATCTTAATGCTCTCATTTAGTAGTTGTTGGAAACTACACTGCATTAGGCCTACAAATTGGGTATGGGGGGTAGAGAGACGGTGTGTTACACTCCAAGGTGTTCCCCAGGTTTCCTCTCCATTGCTTCGATCTTCCTGCTCTCGTTTAGTAGTTGTTGGAAACTACAGTGCATTAGGCCTACAAATTGGGTATGGGGTGTAGAGACGGTGTGTTCCACTCCAAGGTGTTCCCCAGGTTTCCTCCCCATTTCCTCTCCATTGCTTCGATCTTCCTGCTCTCGTTTAGTAGTTGTTGGAAACTACAGTGCATTAGGCCTACAAATTGGGTATGGGGTGTAGAGAGATGGTGTGTTACACTCCAAGGTGTTCCCCAGGTTTCATCCACATTGCTTCGGTCTTCCGACTCTCGTTTAGTAGTTTTTGGAAACTACAGTGCATTAGGCCTACAAATTGGGTATGGGGTGTAGAGAGATGGTGTGTTCCACTCCAAGGTGTTCCCCAGGTTTCCTCGCCATTGCTTCGATCTTCCTGCTCTCGTTTGGTAGTTGTTGGAAACTACACTGCATTAGGCCTACAAATTGGGTATGGGGTGTAGAGAGATGGTGTGTTACACTACAAGGTGTTCTCCAGGTTGCCTTTCCTGAGCTTCTATGTTCAGGCTCTCATTAAATTGTGGTTAAATGGAACAACTGCATTTGGCGTACTAGTTGGGTTGGGGCCTACTATCGGTGTCTGCCACTCCTTGCTGTTCTCCTGGTTTCCTGTCCTGAAATTCCATTTTCAGGTTCTCGTTAAGTAGTTGTTAATGTTAGACTGCATTTGGCCTACTAGTTGGGTTGGGGCCTACTATCGGTGTCTGCCACTCCTTGCTGTTCTCCTTCACTGAACAAAGCTGTGCCGCCTGTTTACTACGGTTGCCAATTTTGAACTGCATTTCGACTACTTACTGATTTGGGCCTACTCTCTGTCAGCCTCTCATTCCAGTTGTCCTCGACTGCAATGCCCCCTGGTTAGTCCTGTGTTACCAATTTTGAACTGCATTTAGCCCACTTTATTCTTTGGGCCTATATCTGTGTTTCCTCCTCATCCTGCCCATTGCCCAGCCAGTGATAGATGAGTCTGCTGGTACATTGACCCATAACGCTAAATTCCCCGTGCACGCTACACAGCAAGATTGTGACCCTGCTGAAAGTCAGGTTCCTCTTCCCGCATACCATACCACCTTACACGGGGACAAAGAGGAAGGTGCAGATGAAAGTGCAGGTTCCTTCATCAGGTGGCGGGAGGAATACTAGTTGGCGACGTCACTGGCACAGGGCCTCTCATAGTACGCAAAAGTGTTGCTGCCGGTGGGAGGCGCCCCCGCCGTGCAAACACACCGCTGTACTTTGAGGGGCCCTGTGCCAGTGCCAGTGCCAACGAGTGGGCCCCCCCTGCTTGCTCAGGATCACAGCACTTGCAAAGTTGAAATACTTTCCTCTCCCTGCTCCACTGCCGTGACGCGTTCCAGATTTCCTGGGCCCACTAATTACTTGAACCAGCCCTACCCCCCACAACTTTAGCCAAATGATCCCCAATTTCAAATGCCTTCCAATTATTATAAGCTAAATTACGATTGACAAGCTTCAGTAAAAAGAATGGATGTTTTTGCCATTAAAATGGGCAGTGTAGGTGTTTTCCTGGCCTCCACTCACTGCCGACTATGCTTCCCCATTGACCTGCATTGGGTTTCGTGTTTCGGGCGATACCCGACTTTTCGCGATAATCGGCCGATTCCACTCGACTCGACTTCTAAGATAGTCGGGTTTCGCGAAACACGACTCGACTCTAAAAAGGTCAAGGTCGCTCAACCCTAGTCCTAACTAATGTATGTAATCCCTATCTGATGTATTTAAAACCAATTGAAAATTGTTTTCTTGTGTCCACAAGACTGGGGAGGCCTCCACCCCTCTTTTTTTGAGCTGTGCGCACAGGAGCCGTTCTGTCCAGCGTGTCCACATGGACATTCCTTTTCTGAATCCTGCTCATACAGATATTGTACATATGACCAGGTTTTAAATACATCAGATAGGGATTACATACATTAGTTAGGACTGCTCTGATATGGGTATACCTTGACGTTTGGTAGAGCGGCTTAATATACATTTTTTGCAAAAAACGTATCAACCAAATACCCTGTTTTTTCCATCTTTTTACTAGCACTTGCTGTCCACTGTGATTTTTTTTGCAACAGTGTGTTTTTGGTTTTACTGTGCTTTTTTGTGTTTTCATATCCTCCACCTCTGTTGTAAGAAGCACAACATAAAGATTATGAAAAAAAACACACGAGGAATTAATTAAAAACAGAGACAAAAATCTAAAACTGACGATTCAAAACAATCCAAAAAATTAGTCTTCAGTTTCAAGTATACAAAATGCTAACAGGAAAAATTGGCATTTAATCGAAAGTGACCCTGACATGCAAGATATAGCATTTAATAAACCTCTTTTCTCGTATAGAAAAGCAAAAATATAACACATAATAGATTCCTATCCGAGAAAAAAAAGCACATGGCTTGATAAATCTAATTTAGTAGAAAATTTTAAATGCTGAAATTGCTCTTTTTGCAATTCACATATTACAGGAAAATCCATAAAAGTGGGTCCCATAGACCATAACGTAAAAGACTTTATTTCATGTCGTATGAAATACGTGGTGTACATTATTTTTTTGCCCCTTTTAATTTTTTTTTATATAGGGAAAACTATGTGTCCAATATTTTTTCGGTTCAAAGAACATTTTAAATCTATTACTTCAGGCAAAGGATCACGTTGATTGAATAGACACAGGCAGCAACATCATAAAGCCAATCCACATCTATTGTGATTTGCAGGACTAGAAAGCATCAAGTACAAGGAGGAAACCATGACCGCCTCGTATTAATCAGAGAGGGAAAATAGATTTTAAATGCTGAGGCACGAGGACCTTTAGTATTAAATGAAAAATTAGACATGTTAATTTTTTCATAAATTGCATTCGTGTTGTTATATATGTAAATATATGTTAATGCTGGATTTCCACCTCCTATAAGAGGAAGTGATCACACCTGTGTGTAGATTCGACCAGTAGAAGCGCTATGTGAGTGCGAAACGGCCATCGTTCCACCTGTTCCCCTTCATGTCTCCCCTAAACACTGCAATACCGCTAGATGGATGTCCGGATTATGTTGAAATAAAGGACTTTTTATATATACTGCTCTGGCAAAAATTAAGAGACCACCACATCAAAACCCTGTCATGGCCAGCCTGATCTCCAGACCTGAATCCCATTGAAAACCTCTGGAATGCAATCAAGAGAATGATGGATAGTCACAAGCCATCAAACAAAGAAGAACTGCTTACATTATTGTACCAGGAGCAGTGTGAAAGACTGGTGGAAAGCATGCCAAGACGCATGAAAGCTGTGATTACAAATCATGGTTATTCCACAAAATATTGATTTCTGAACTCTTCCTGAGCTACAACATTAGTATTAAGGTCTGAAAGCATTGGGTTTTTTTTTTATTTTGACCATTTCTCCTTTTCAGAAAAAAATACAAAATTTATTGCTTGGAACTTCGGAGACATGTTGTCAGTAGCTTATAGAACAAACTTACAATTTACATTTTACTCAAAAATATACCTAAAAAGAGAAAAATCAGACAAACTGAACATTTTGCAGTGGTCTCTAAATTTTTGTCACAGATATATATATATATATATGTACTGTATATATATATATATATATATATATATATATATATATATATATATATATATATATATATATATATATATAGTATTTATGTAATTTATTATTTTTTTATGAACATCTTTGTCTCTTGACAGCGGAATAAACAACCACCGGCTCCTTTGATACTTCTTCGTGTTTTGTAGTTCTAGGTTCAGATTTGTTCACCATACCGTAAAGTAGCTTCTCATTCTGTGAAAAATAAGACATGTCAGGTAAAGCTAAAGCTTTAAAATACTAGAAAGGAACATTTGTAATTCAGCTCATGACTAGTGTTGAGCATTCCGATACCGCAAGTATCGGGTATCGGCCGATATTTGTGGTATCAGAATTCCGATACCGAGTTCCGATATTTTTGTGATATCGGGAATCGGTATCGGGATTAAGATTCATGTGTAAAATAAAGAATAAAAATAAAAAATATTGATATACTTACCCTCGGAGGCGCCCTGGTTGTCACCGCTGCAACCGCCATGCTTCCATTCCTAAGAATGAGCGCGTTAAGGACTTTCGATGACGTCGCAGCTTGTGATTGGTCGCGTGAGCGGTCACATGACCGCTCAGCGACCAATAACAAGCCGCGACATCATCGAAGGTCCTTCACGTGCTCATTCTTAGAAACATACTTGCACAAGGGGTTTCAAGGGTATTCTAACCATCCATTAGCCTTCTTACACAGTTAGGGAACACAAAGCACCATAAGAACACTGGAATCATGGTTGTTGGAAATAGGCCTCTATACACCTATGAAGATATTGCATTACAAACAAGACATTTCCAGCTAGAATAGTCATTTACCACATTAACAATGTATAGAATGTATTTCTGAATCATTTAATGTTAGCTTCATTGGAAAAACTGTCTATCTATCTATCTATCTATTATCTATCAAGCTTTCCTTCTAAATTCAAATTAATTCAAATTCAAATGAGCTTTATTGGTGGCACCAAATAAACATTGGTTTTGCCAAAGCACGCTTACATTAGGCTTACATTAGAGAATAGGGATAGGGACTCTAGGAAGGATGGATGGGTCACATCCAAGGTGGGGGCTAAGAAAGTCCATGGCATATTTTAGCTCTCTTTCTCGTAGCCTGTGGCATATGCTCACATATTCTGCTGCTATCTCCACCACGCACTCTTCTTCTCCCAGCAGGATAAATGTTTTCTCTTCCTTCATCGTGGATTTAAAATCCAGGAAGAGATCAGAGAGTCCCCTGAAATGAGTGGCCCTCACTGCTGAGTACTTGGAGTGCAGTGTACCAAGAAGTGGATCTTATCCTCCATGGAGTGTGGGCACAATCTTTCCTCCCTGGGCTTGTAGATCTCTCTGTGCTGGTCGGACTCAATGGCCACATTGTGGGCACTGAGTATATACCGGCTCAAGATCTGCACATAGCAATAATTTCACCTAGGTGTTATGAAGTGTGGGGCCTTGTGCCGAAGAGAATTCCAGAGCAGTGGCCATCTCATTGATGTAAATGTTGAAGAGCGTTAGTGTCAAAACTTCTGAACCCCTGGAGTGGACCCACAGTACCGCGACAACGAACCTCCCAAGGGTGAGCTAACCAGATGGACCACCCCCTATACAGGGAGCGTTAGGGGCAGGCCCGAGGGAGACTATTGCCATGGAAGCTGATACCGGGGAGCAGGAAGCAGGAGAGGAAGGACGCGGAAGTGGCTAAGGCGGAGACACAGGACTGAGTCCTGAGTGACAGTGTTAGTATGTATGTGCAAGTATGTTAGCACAACTTATAACAGTTTGGCTGATTACAGAACCTATAAACCTGACCTTCCTTTGTGCTAGTTGAGTATCTGGAGCATTATATTTGTTGGTTCCATTAAACTCTCTAAATGGCCAGAAAAAAAGAACTTTCATGTGAAACTCGACAGTCTATTCTTGTTCTTAGAAATTAAGGCCATTCCATGTGAGAATGCGCCAAGAAACTAAAGATTTCCTACAACGGTGTGTACTACTCCCTTCAGAGGAGAGCACAAACAGGCTCTAACCAGAGTAGAAAGAAGTGGGAGGCCGCGCTACACAACTGAGCAACAAGACAAGTACATTAGAGTCTGTAGTTTGAGAAATCGACGCCTCACAGGCCCTCAGCTGGCAGCTTCATTAAATAGTACACGCAAAATGCCAGTGTCAACGTCTACAGTGAAGAGGCGACTCCGGGATGCTGGCCTTCAGGGCAGAGTGGCAAAGAAAAAGCCACATCTGAGACTGGCTAATAAAAGGAAAAGATTAATATGGGCAAAAGAACACAAACATTGGACAGAGGAGGATTGAAAAAGTGTTATGGAAGAGCATTTGTGAGACGCAGAACAACTGAAAAGATGCTGGAAGAGTGTGACACCATCTGTAAAGCATGGTGGAGGTAATGTGATGGTCTGGGGTTGCTTTGGTGCTGGTAAAGTGGGAGATTTGTACAAGGTAAAAGGGAATTTGAATAAGGAAGGCTATCACTCCATTTTGCATCGCCATGCCATACCCTGTGGACAGCGCTTGATTGGAGCCAATTTCATCCTACAACAGGACAATGACCCAAAGCACACCTCCAAATTATGCAAGAACTATTTAGGGAAGAAGCCGGCAGCTGGTATCTATCTGTAATGAAGCGGCCAGCGCAGTCACCAGATCTCAGCCCCATTGAGCTGTTGTGGGAGAAGCCTGACCTGACCGTATGGTGCCAAAAAGTGCCCATCAAGCCAAACCAACTGGTGGAGGGGCTTCTAGAAGCAAGGGGGGAAATGTCTCCAGATTACCACAGCAAATTAACTGCTAGAATGCCAAAGGTCTGCAATGCTGGAATTGCTGCAAAGGGAGCAAAGATTGAGGGAGAAAATTATTATTTCAAATAAAAATCTTTTTTTCTATTCTTGTCAATGTCGGGACTAGATTCTACATTCATTTGGCAACTCATTGGATTAATAAAAGTATGAGTTATCATGGAAAACACAAAAGTGTCTGGGTGACACTAAACTTTGGAATGGTAGTGTAGATAGATAGATAATAGATAGATAGATAGATAGATAGATAAATAGATGGATAATAGATAGATAGATAGATAATAGATAGATAGATAGATAATAGATAGTTATGCAATCTTTACCGTATTTTTGGCTCGTTTCTGCAGCTCTTCTATGTTTGCATAGTCTGAAATATAAAGACATTTTTCTTAGATAATAGGTACAGAATATATTGTGCAAATCTTACAGTGCAGCTTCAACTGGAGACCGACCGTCATAGAACCTTCTTATTTACAGTCCCAAGAAGTAAAGATTGCACGAAAGGGATAAATAGGTTCAAAAGGCAAAGACAGCTTCCACAAATTTGAGGGGCCCACGACTTCTAAAATATGTTTCACCTGCTATAGCTTTATCTGGGGAATGATTACGTATTTGCTTTAATCCCTTCATGACCTTGGGATTTTTCATTTTTCCGTGTTCGTTTTTCACTCCCCTCCTTCCCAGAGCCATAATTTTTTTATTTTTCCGTCAATTTGGCCATGTGAGGGCTTACTTTTTGCGGGACGAGTTGTACTTTTGAACAACATCATTGGTTTTAGCATGTCGTGTCCTAGAAAACGGGAAAAAAATTCCAAGTGCGGTGAAATTGCAAAAAAAGTGCAATCCCACACTTGTTTTTAGTTTGGCTTTTTTGCTAGGTTCACTAAATGCTAAAACTGACCTGACATTATGATTCTCCAGGTCAGTACGAGTTCATAGACACCTAACATGTCTAGGTTATTTTTTAGCTAAGTGGTGAAAAAAAATTCCAAACTTTGCTAAAAAAAATAAATAAAAAATTGCGCCATTTTCCGATACTCGTAGCGTCTCCACTTTTCATGATCTGGGGTCGGTTGAGGGCTTATTTTTTGCGTGCCGATCTGGCGTTTTTAATCATAGCATTTTGGTGCCGATATGTTCTTTTGATCGCCCGTTATTGCATTTTAATGCAATGTTGCGGCAACCAAAAAAACGTAATTCTGGCGTTTCTAATTTTTTTCTCGCTACGCTGTTTAGCGATCAGGTTAATGCTTTTTTTTATTGATAGATCGGGCGATTCTGAATGCGGTGATACCAAATATGTGTAGGTTTGATTTTTTTTTAATTGATTTATTTCGATTGGGGCGAAAGGGGAGTGATTTAAACTTTTATATTTTTTTTTATTTTTTTCACATTTTTTTTATTTATTTTTTTACTTTTGCCATGTTTCAATAGCCTCCATGGGAGGCTAGAAGCAGGCACAGCATGATCTCTTCGCTGCTATGTAGCAGAAAATCAGGTGTGCTGTGAGCGCCGACCACATGGGTGGCGCTCACAGCTGCTGGAGATCTGTAACCATAGAGGTCTGAAGGACCCCTATGGTTACAATACTGAAGCATCGCCGACCTCCGATCATGTGACAGGGGTCGGCGATGCCGTCATTTCCGGCCGCCCGGCCGGATGTGGTAGTTAAATGTTGCTGTCTGCGTTTGACAGCGGCATTTAACTAGTTAATAGGTGCGGGCAGATCGCGATTCTGCTCGCACCTATTACGGGCACATGTCAGCTGTTCAAAACAGCTGACATGTCCCGGCTTTGATGCGAGCTCACCGCCGGAGCCCGCATCAAAGAGGGGCTTCTGACCTCGGACGTACTATCCCGTCCGAGGTCAGAAAGGGGTTAAAAGTAGAATTTGCTTCAATTTTTTACAAAAACATTTGATTTGCCTGCATTTAAAATTATTGAGATTTGCTTCTGGTGAATCCAGCAAATCGGAGTTAACCTGTTGCTATCTATCTGAATGCCAACAGGTACAGAACAGGTTAAAAATAAATCCACTCCCTTCATCACTAACCTGTCGTACCACCACAGCTCTCCCCCCAGTGTTGGGTGTCTTTACATTAGATGTGGACATCCATTTCCAGATGTTCAGTCATTGTCAATCCTTCTGGCAATGACCAAGCCTCAGCATTTCACGTTTTGATGAGATGGTGTCAGGATGTCAAAACATGTGTTGCTCTATGACTAGCCAGTAGAGAGGAGCGAATAAATTTGAGTGGAATAGACTTCTACTCAAATTTAATAAACATCCACATTACTGAAACTGCATATCTAATTTATAATTCGATTACGCACTGAATCAGTAGACTGGAGACCACTGGACACCATTTTTCTGAACCATAAAGAGCTATAAATAAGGAGCTTAAAAAAATAAAAACAAACTATATTCTCAACCCACCCCTTTGGGTCCTCCACTACTCTTTGCCGCCCGTTCATTGTGCGCTACATCTTCTGATCTTACGCCCCTTGGGGTGGAATCCCTTGGCCTCTTATGATAAGCTGGACTTCTGGGCTTTCATGAGGCCTGGAAGGGTTCTGCACCTACATGCAACAGGTGACATTCTGTGACATTGCGACCTATAAGCACACTTGTGCAAGACTTTCCCAGGTCTCATGAAAGAGGGATGTCTCGGCCCAGCGTGGGAAGACTATGGATTCCAATGCAAGCAGAAGGTAGGAAAAGATGCGGCATGGACAGGATAGCTAGTGGTGAATAGCGGAGGGGATGAATAAATGAGCAGTGACCGGAGTATAACAATTTTCTATTTGTATACATTACATTTATTATGCTCTGGGGAGACTTTAGAGCACAGTAAGGAACATAAAATTCAAGGCAAATTTCCTGTGGAAAAAAATGCATGAACGGGTGACCTTGAATTTTGTCTAATCCTACAGATAACCAGAAATGGAGCCACAGCGGCAGGACAAATGAGTAGTGAGGTTAGTATATATTTTTGTTCAGAACTCTAGAAGGACCCCACAGGTCCCTCATAGAAATGGGGAGGTACTGTCACGGGTTTACCATAACAGAGAGGAGCCAGAAGACTGCAGCATCTGATTTCTCCTACTCCTGCACTGTTTAGAATCACTTCATAGTAAATGTTGCAGGTTTCTTATAGCAGTGCAGGGGTTAATTTGCTCAGTTGAGAGCTCTTGGAAGCTTTCCTGCACCAAGGCTTTCAGCTGTTCATTGTTGGGCACTCCCCTCTCTGGTATATTCTGGGCCCTGGCAAGCACTCATTGCCAGAGCTAGCTTCATGCTGCATGGTGAGGAGATGGTTGTTTGTGGGTGTTGTTTTGAGAAGGCATTTGGTCGATTTATCTGAAACTGTTGCTAGGTTTTGGGTGTGTGCTATTCCCCCTCCTTCTCCTACTTTCTACTTCCTACAATCCCCAGGGTTTACCTCTGTTGTTTGTGTGAGTATATTTGCAGGTTAGCCCCTTAGTGACAGAGCCAATTTGGTACTTAATTCCCGAGCCAATTTTTGCAATTCTGACCACTGTCACTTTATGAGGTTATAACTCTGGAACGCTTCAACGGATCCCGCTGATTCTGAGATTGTTTTTTTGTGACATATTGTAGTTCATGTTAGTGGTAACATTTCTTCGATATTACTTGCGATTATTTATGAAAAGAACGGAAATATGGCGAAAATTTTTTAAATTTTGCAATTTTCAAAATTTGTATTTTTATGCCCTTAAATCAGAGAGATATGTCACGAAAAATAGTTAATAAATAACATTTCCCTCATGTCTACTTTACATCAGCACAATTTTGGAAACAAATTTTTTTTTTGTTAGGGAGTTATAAGGGTTAAAAGTTGACCAGCAATTTCTCATTTTTACAACACCATTTTTTTAGGGACCACATCACATTTGAATTCATTTTGAGGGGTCTATATGATAGAAAATAATGAAGTGTGACACCATTCTAAAAACTACACCCCTCAAGGTTCTCAAAACCACATTCAAGAAGTTTATTAACCCTTTACGTGCTTCACAGGAACTGAAACAATGTGGAAGGAAAAAATGAACATTTAACTTTTTTTTTGCAAACATCTTAATTCAGAACCATTTTTTTTATTTTCACAAGTGTAAAAACAGAAATGTAACCATATATTTTGTTATGCAATTTCTCCTGAATACACCAATACCCCATATGTGGGGGTAAACCACTTTTTGGGTGCACCGCAGAACTTAGAAGTGAAGGAGCGCCGTTTGACTTTTTCAATGCAGAATTGGCTGGAATTGAGATCGGACGCCATGTCACGTTTAGAGAGCCCCTGATGTGCCTAAACAGTGGAAACTCCCCACAAGTGACACCATTTTGGAAACTAGACCCCTTAAGGAACTTATCTAGATGTGTCGTGAGCACTTTGAACCCCCATGTGCTTCACAGAAGTTTATAATGTAGAGCTGTGAAAAAAAAAAATCACATTTTTTCTACAAAAATGATATTTTTGCCCACAAATTTTTATTTTCACAAGGGTAACAGGAGAAATTAGACCAATAAAGTTGTTGTGCAATTTCTCCTGAGTACGTCGATACCCAATATGTTTGGGTAAACCACTGTTTGGGCGCACCGCAGAGCTTGGAAGAGAAAGAGTGCCGTTTTACTTTTTCAATGTGGTGAGCACTTTGAACCCCCAAGTGCTTCACACAAGTTTATAACGTACAGCCGTGAAAATAAAAAATCGCTTTTGTTTACACAAAAATGATCTTTTCGCCCACAAATTCTTTTTTTCACAAGGGTAACAGGAGAAATTAGACCACAAAAGTTGTTGTGCGATTTCTCCTGAATACGCCAATACCCCATATGTGGGGGTAAACCACTGTTTGGGCGCACCGCAGAGCTTGGAAGTGAAGGAGTGCCGTTTTACTTTTTCAATGTAGAATTGGCTGGAATTGAGATTGGGCGCCATGTCGCGTTTGGAGAGCCCCTGATGTGCCTAAACAGTGGAAACCCCCCTCAAGTGACCCCATTTTGGAAACTAGACCCCTTAAGGAACTTATCTAGATGTGTCGTGAGCACTTTGAACCCCCATGTGCTTCACAGAAGTTTATAATGTAGAGCTGTGAAAAAAAAAAATCACATTTTTTCTACAAAAATGATATTTTTGCCCACAAATTTTTATTTTCACAAGGGTAACAGGAGAAATTAGACCAATAAAGTTGTTGTGCAATTTCTCCTGAGTACGTCGATACCCAATATGTTTGGGTAAACCACTGTTTGGGCGCACCGCAGAGCTTGGAAGAGAAAGAGTGCCGTTTTACTTTTTCAATGTAGAATTGGCTGGAATTGAGATCGGACGCCATGTCGCGTTTGGAGAGCCCCTGATGTGCCTAAACAGTAGAAATCCCCCACAAGTGACCCCATTTTGGAAACTAGACCCCCCATGGAACTTATTTAGATGTGTGGTGAGAACTTTGAATGCCAAAGTGCTTCACAGAGGTTTATAATGCAGTCGTGAAAATAAAAAAAATTTTTTTCCACAAAAATGATTTTTTAGCCCCCAAGTTTTTATTTTCACAAGGGTAACAAGAGAAATTGGACCCCAAAAGTTGTTGTCCAATTTGTCCTGAGTATGCTGGTACCCCATATGTGGGGGTACACCACTGTTTGGGCGCACGGCAGAGCTCGGAAGGAAGGAGCGCCGTTTGGGAATGCAGACTTTGATAGAATGGTCTGCGGGCATTATGTTGCGTTTGCAGAGCCCCTGATGTACCTAACCAGTAGAAACCCTCTACAAGTGACCCCATTTTGGAAACTAGACCCCCCAAGGAACTTATCTAGATGTGTGGTGAGAACTTTGAATGCCAAAGTGCTTCACAGAAGTTTAGAATGCAGAGTCGTGAAAATAAAAAATATTTTTTTTTCCACAAAACAGATATTGTACCCCCCAAGTTTTTATTTTCACAAGGGTAACAGGAGAAATTGGAATGCAATAGTTGTTGTCCAATTTATCCCGAGTACGCTGATGCGCCATATGTGGGGGTAAACCACTGTGTGGTGAGAACTTTGAATGCCCAAGTGCTTCACAGAAGTTTATAATGCAGAGTCATAAAAAAAATATATATATTTTTCCACAAAAAAGATTTTGTAGCCCCCAAGTTTTTATTTTCACAAGGGTAACAAGAGAAATTGGACCCCAGAAGTTGTCCAATTTATCCCGAGTACGCTGATTGCCCATATGTGGGGGTAACCCACTGTTTGGGCGCACGGCAGAGCTCAGAAGGGAGGGAGCACCATTTGACTTTTTGAGCGCAAAATTGGCTGTCGTGTTTGGAGACCCCCTGATGTACCTAAACAGTGGAAACCCCCCAATTCTAGCTCCAACCCTAACCCCAACACACCCCTAACCCTAATCCCAACCTGATCCATAATCCTAATCACTAACCCTAACCATAATCACAACCCTTACCCCAAAACAACCCTAATGTCAACCCTGACCATAACCCTAATCAAAACCCTAAATCCAACACACCCCTAATCCTAATCTCAACCCTAACCTCAAACCTAACCCTAATCCCAATACACCCCTAATCACAACCCTAACCTTAACCCTAATCCCAAACCTAACCCTAATCCCAAGCGTAACCCTAATGCCAACCCTAACCCTAATACCAACCCTAATCCAAACCCTAACCCTAATCCCAACTCTAACCCTAACTTTAGCCCCAACCTTAGCCCTAACTTTAGCCCCAACCCTAGCCCTAAGGCTACTTTCACACTTGTATCGTTTGGCATCCGTCGCAATCCGTCCTTTTTGGACAAGAAACGGATCCTGCAAATGTGCCCGCAGGATGCGTTTTTTGCCCATAGACTTGTATTGCCGACGGATCATGACGGATGGCCACACGTCGCGTCCGTCGTGCACTGGATCACTTGTGTTTTGGCGGACCGTCGGCACAAAAAACCGTTCAATGAAACGTTTTTTTGTACGTTGCATCCGCCATTTCTGACCGCGCATGCGTGGCCGTAACTCCTCCCCCTCCTCCCCAGGACATAGATTGGGCAGCGGATGCGTTGAAAAACTACATCCACTGCCCACGTTGTGCACAATTTTCACAACGTGCGTCGGTGTGTCGGGCCGACGCATTGCGATGGCCCCGTACCGATGTAAGTGTGAAAGAAGCCTAACCCTAAATTTAGTCCCAACCCTAACCCTAAATTTAGCCCCAACCCTAGCCCTAACCCTATCCCTAACCCTAGCCCTAGCCCTAACCCTAACCCTAGCCCTAACCCTAGCCCTAACCCTAACCCTAACCCTAGCCCTATCCCTAGCCCTAACCCTAGCCCTAACCCTAGCTCTAACCCTAACCCTAGCCCTAGCCCTAACCATAGCCCTAACCCTAGCCCTAACCCTAACCCTAACCCTAATTTTAGCCCCAACTGCTGTTCTCCTGCCGGCCAGCAGATGGAGAGAGATGGCGGGCGCACTGCGCATGCGCCCGCCATTTTCTTTTGCCGGCGGCCAGGAGGAGCAGCAGGAGGATCCAGGGACACAGGTGAGTATGATAGGGTCCCCGAATCCCCCTATTTCTCTGTCCTCTGATGTGCGATCACATCAGAGGACAGAGAATTACACTTTACTTTTTTTTTTTTGCGATCGCCGGTAAACAGTTAATTACCGGCGATCGCAAAACAGGGGTCGGTAAAACCGACCCCGATCATGCTCTTTGGGGTCTCGGCTACCCCCGACAGCCGAGACCCCAAAGATTCTCGCGGGGCCGGCCGGCGGGTGCACTGCGCATGCGCCCGCCATTTTGAAGATGGCGGCACCCACCGGGAGCCACGAGGAGCATTGGGGGAGATAGGTAAGTATTGGGGGGCTACCTGGGACCCCTTTTCTCTGTCCTCCGATGTGCAATCACATCGGAGGACAGAGAAATTAAAAAAATATTGCGTTTTTGTTTTTTTTTGCGATCGCCGGTAAACGGTTAATTACCGGCGATTGCAAATGCGGGGTGGGTAAAAAAAACCCCGAATCATGTTCTCTGGGGTCTCGGCTACCCCCGGCAGCCGAGACCCCGGAGAAAATCTGACTCTGGGGGGCGCTATTTACTTTTTCCACAGCGCCGTTAATTAACGGCGCTGTGCTTTAAGTACCCTTAGCGGCCGCCGTTAAAAGGCGTATCGGCGGTCGCTAAGGGGTTTGGTATTTTCCTTTAAACCTGTTTGTATTAGCTTGTCAGTCTGATTAGTGTATTACGGTACACCCACTACTCTCCTCTTCCCTTGGTGATGGAAGGGAACAGACTGAGGGCGGATTTAGGAGCTAAGGCAAGGTACATGGCCCCATGTCTTCACCATCAGAAGTAATCCTGGGAACAGGTCAAGCTAGAGGGCCCCTAGAGTTAGGGACAGGGAAGGAGCTCCTGGTCCCGAGATACCCGACAACATAGTCATTAAAATACCAAAAGCAGTTCTAATCCCTTGTTCCATGATTATTCTTAGTCATATGATCTACCTCACTACATGTCTTAAAAATCACAGTGATAGACCAGATACGTGAATGCACGTACCATTATTGGAAGTTCAATCACATGATCCACTTAGAGCCACCATTTATTCAGCAAGAAGAAGTAACTGTGATCCAGTAATTATGGGCATGAACAAATATGTAATAAATGACTAAATACATAGTGCCTAATTCATGAAAGCTTTTACACTAGAATAATTGTGTAAATGTTTTGAAAGGACATAAATTATTTGCGCAACGTGGTGTTCCACAAAAATTTTACAACTTTTGATGTTTAATTCAGCTCCTCCAAAATGGGCAGAGCAGGAAGAAGTTGGCATGGGATGGAGCTTGACCACTTCATTCTTCAAATTCACCAAAACTGCTGGCATTTCTAGTGTGGCACACGGAAGCTCATGCCACAGATAAATGAACGGAGTTCATTAAATGGCATGTGGCTCTTATTGACTTTAGCACAATCCTACTCCATGGAGCCCATCATTAATACTGGCCTGCGCTATACCAGTCTTAATTAGTGATGAGCGAACCCAGTGATGTTCAGACCCATCATGTCAGGTTGATCATTTAAAAAAAAGTTCTGTTCAGGTATCATAAAAAATCTGCTCAAGGATCAATATACAGGTTACAAAAACAATGTGAAGTCATGGTGGGAAATTAAGGTGCTGGAGAATTATGTTAAAAACAATATTGTGCCTAATGGCTTAAGGATTTATATTACTCCTTCATCAAGAATAAGTAATCCACAGTTACTCCAGGCCTGGCAGAGGGAGTGTTAGGAGTCGAGTTTCCTCTGCTGCACAGGCGGAATTTCGATCCGTGTCTGCTGCGGTTTTCCATTCTGCATCGGCCGCAGTGGAGTCTGCTCAGCGGAGACGTCGCTCCCAGCTTCTCACTGAGACTGGTACGGTGCAAAGAGTTACTACTGCATCTCCAGGCTCAGCTATTGTACCCTGCACTGATCTGCAGCGAGCAGGCTTTTCTGAGTCTAAGTCCTGCTTTGCACGCACTGAGCATGCCCAGGGCAAGATCTCTCAGTGGAGATCTAGGGTCACATGCTCAGGAAGGTCCTGAAGGTGCTAGGACTAAATCCTGCTTTGCTCACACTTAGCATGCTCAGGGCAAGATCTCTCAATGGAGATCCAGGGTCACATGCTCAGGTACTGCTGCAAATCCATTGGTCCTTCTTTGAAGGGTCCTGAACGTGCTGCAGCTATATAAGCTTCGCATGACCGCACAGCCATGCGCTAGTGTACAATTGTTATCGTGTGTGTTGATGAGTGCAAGTCGTTCCTTAAAAAAACCATCCCTTGTGTATGACTGTTCGCGTAAGGTGTATGGCTGCAATCTAGCCCCCGGCTGAACTCACTGCTTTAACACACGAAGCAGCGTCTAACTGCTGTGACCGCCAGTGCAGCGCAGTGCACTATTAGAGCACTTACCTTTCCCAAGTCTGGGTGGTTAGTGGCGTCCGCTAGTGTGGCACATCATGCAATTCTGTGCATAATAGTTACCTCTGATACCACAATAGTGGTGTCGATCGCAAGAGGTCTACACTAACTCTAATCCTGTGTCCTGGGATAGAGTTCTGTGGTTCCTTGTTTGTGCTCTCTGTGCGGTACCGCGACCCTGTGACTTAACAGAGATCGCTTCCTTCACACAGGGTGAAGTTAACCCATGTGTGAAATCTCATTGAACCGCCATATAGTGCCGCCAATCACTTAGCAGCAGGTTCTTTCCTGCACGGTGGATCCCGGGTGGCGAACGCACCAATCTTACCTAATAAATATATTCGGTGCGTTCCACCAACCCTAACATTATACTAGTGCCAGGATCTGGCTAAGTAATGGCGGATGAACAGCGATTGCAGGAGTACATCCAGCTGCTGGAGGGCCGGTTGGCGTCTCTTGAGCGTGCAACCTCGGCGGTGGATGTTACCGCAATTGCTGTTCAGGCTGCTAGCGTGGCTGCAGCAGCTTTACCCACTGCCACCCCTGTTCCGACTCTATCTCACCTCCCTTTGCCTGAGAAATTCTCTGGGGACAGTAAGTCCTGTAGGGGTTTCGTGAGCCAGTGTGGTATACATCTCGAGCTCCTGGCTGCACGTTTTCCCACAGAGCGGGCAAAGGTGGGATTCATAATATCTCTCTTGTCGGACAGGGCGTTGGAGTGGGCTACGCCGCTGTGGGAGCGCAACGATCATGTGGTGCGGAATGTTCCTTGGTTTCTGGACACTCTGAAACAGGTCTTTGTAGGACCTCAAGTCACCCATGATACAGCGCTCCAACTGCTGGCTTTAACTCAGGGTTCAACCATGGTCAGCCATTTTGCTGTTCACTTCCGGACATTAGCGTCTGAGTTGGAATGGCCAGATAAAACCCTCATTCCCGTATTTTGGAGGGGGCTGGCTCATCATGTGAAGGACGCTTTGGCCAATAGGGAGATTCCTGCCACACTGGAGGAGCTCATAGCTGTATCAACTCGCATAGACCTTCGTTTTTACGAGCGAAGGTTGGAGCGAGCCCAGTGTAGGCAGAGGTTTCGGCTGGCTCCTACCTTCGCCAAACCTTTGGAATCCCCAGTACAGGCGTCCGAGTCACATAAGGTCTGTCATGTTTGCCGGCAGTCAGGACATCTTGCCTCCAAGTGTCCTCAGCGGTCGGAGAAACGTCAGCGTCTAGTGGCAGTAGGAGGTGGTACACTAGACACGGCGACGTTTGCCTCAAAGTTGTCCTTCAAGGGGACAATTACCATAGGCCCATCCACTCTTATGGTAGAGCTATGCGTGGATTCAGGGGTGGAGGGTAATTTTATGTCATCTGCATTCGCCCAGCATCACGCAATACCCCTGATGATGCTCACCAAGCCAGTAACCGTTCGAGTGGTAAATGGGTCGACACTACCCTCACAGATTACCCACCAAACCATTCCTATCACGCTTTCTGTGTCTCCATCACATCAGGAGATTATCTCCCTATTAGTCATTCCTGAGGGAATTGATGAGGTCCTATTGGGGATACCATGGCTACGCTATCATTCTCCTCATATAGAGTGGTCCTCAGGGAGAATTTTGGGATGGAGTAAATCCTGCGAGGGTAGATGTCAGAGGGAGTGCGTTCAGGTTGCTACAACGCAGGTACCTGCAGATCTTTCCTCTCTCCCCAAGCACTATTGGCCCTATGCAGTTGTGTTCTCCAAAAAAGCTGCGGTAACTCTTCCGCCTCACCGCCCCTATGACTGTCCTATTGACCTCTTGCCTGGTGCTGAGCCTCCCCGGGGTCGAGTCTATCCGTTATCACTCCCAGAGATGGAGGCAATGTCTCAGTACATTCAAGAGAATCTGGCTAGAGGATTCATTAGGAAGTCAGTCTCACCTGCAGGGGCTGGGTTCTTCTTCATACAGAAGAAGACTGGAGACTTACGTCCATGCATAGACTACAAGGATCTTAACGCCATCACCGTTCAGAACAAGTACCCATTACCCCTGATATCTGAACTTTTTGATAGGCTACAGGGAGCAAGGGTATTTACAAAATTAGATCTGCGGGGTGCCTACAACCTGATTTGCATCCGTGAGGGGGATGAATGGAAGACGGCTATTAACACCAGGGATGGGCACTATGAATATCTGGTGATGCCCTTCAGGCTCTGTAATGCCCCAGCCATTTTCCAAGACTTTGTGAACAACATCTTCTGGGATTTGCTCACCACCTCGGTCGTAGTCTATCTGGATGATATTCTCATCTACTCTCCAGATATTGACTCCCATCAGAGAGATGTTCGCAAAGTCTTCGACCTCTTATGGGCAAACTCCCTCTACGCCAAGTTGGAGAAGTGTGTGTTTGAGCAGGATTCCTTGCCTTTCCTTGGTTATATCATCTCTGCCCCGGGTTTGGCTATTGATCCTGCCAAGCTGCAGGCTGTGATGGACTGGCAGGAACTCCATTCTCTTAAAGCAGTGCAGCACTTTATGGGGTTCATTAATTACTATTGCAAGTTCATTCCACACTTCTCAACTTTGGTGGCTCCTTTGGTTGCCCTCACCAAGAAGGGAGCAAATCCCAAGTTGTGGTCAGAGGAGGTCTCCAAAGCCTTTCTCTCGATTAATTCACACTTCGCTAGCGCTCCCATCCTACATCGCCCCGATGTAGATAAACCATTTATCATGGAGGTTGAGGCCTCATCCGTTGGTGCTGGAGCAGTCCTTTTCCAAAAGGATGCTCAAGGTCGGAAGCATCCTTGCTTCTTCTTCTCCAAGACCTTCACACCAGCGGAGAGGAATTATTCCATCGGGGACAGGGAGTTGCTAGCCATGAAGTTGGCTTTTTCTGAGTGGAGACATCTCTTGGAGGGAGCTCGCTTTCCCTTCCAAGTGTTCACTGACCACAAGAACTTGGTATACATACAGACGGCCCAGTGGCTGAATTCTCGCCAGGCTAGATGGTCCCTGATCTTCTCCCGGTTCCATTTTACTCTCCATTTTTTCTCCGGGGAGAAGAACATTCGTGCCGACGCTCTCTACTGCTTTGTAGTGTCATCTGAGGAGGAGGAAGAACCTTGGCTTATTGTCCCTTCAGAGAGCCTGAGAACTGTGGCTCCGGTTTCGCTAGAGTCCGTGCCCCCGGGCAAGACTGTCGTACCAGCGAATTTGCAACCAGAGGTTCTCTCTTGGGCTCGCTCGTCCAGAGTGGGTGGACATTTTGGGACCAAGAGGACATCTGAGCTTTTAGCGAGGACGTACTGGTGGCCGCATATGGCCCGTGACGTCGGGGACTATATTCGGGCGTGTGTCTCCTGCGCCCAGAATCGGTCTCCTCGGCAACGGCCTGCTGGGTTACTTTACCTAATGCTGGTGGCAGACAGGCCCTGGGAGATGGTCGGGATGGACTTCATGGAGGGCTTACCCAAGTCTCGTAGCTGCACCATTATCTGGGTAGTCACCGACCATTTCTCTAAGATGGTGCATTTGGTGTCGCTTCCACGGTTACCTTCTGCACGGGCCTTAGCGGTGTTGTTCATAAAACATATTTTCTGCTTACATGGAATGCCTGATAAAATTGTCAGCAACCGGGGTCCCCAGTTTGCATCTCGGTTTTGGAGAGAGCTCTGCCGTTTACTCAGCATAGAGCTGAATCTCTCCTCTGCATATCATCCCAAGACAAATGGGTTGGTAGAGAGAACCAACCAGACTTTGGTGACATACTTGCGACATTTTGTCTCTGCTAGGTAGGATGACTGGGCATCTTTGCTACCTTTTGGCGGAATTTGCATTGAACAATGCCGTAGCCGATTCCACTGGTCAAACTCCTTTTCTCCTTAATTACAGCCAGCATCCACGTGTCCCTGTGCTCATGCCCGTGTCATCCACCGATTCTAGGGTGGCAGACTGGGCGGTGGAGGCACGTGACATCTGGGACCACACTCCGGATACCATCCGGGCCTCCAAGGAGAGAATGAGGGTTTCGGCTGATACATACCGGCGCCCCGCTCTGACCTTTGATCCTGGCGACTTAGTGTGGCTCTCCGCCCGTAACATCAGGCTGCGAGTTGAGTCCACCAAGTTTGCACCTCGCTACATTGGCCCGTTCAAGGTTCTGGAACAGGTCAACCCTGTGGTCTACTGTTTGGCTATTCCTCCACGCCTTGGTATCACCGATACTTTTCACGTTTCCCTCTTAAAGCCCGTTCATTTGTCCCGGTTCTCTGAGTCATCTGCCGGGACATCGGGTTCATCCACAGATGAGTTTAAGGTGAATGCTATCGTGGGGTGCAAGGTGGTACGTGGCAAAAAATTTTATCTGGTGGACTGGAATGGTCACAGCCCAGAGGATAGAACCTGGGAGCCTGTGGAGCACATTCGGGCTCCGCTGCTCATTGCAACTTTTGAGCGTAGCGAGGCTCAAGGAGGGGGGCCCTAGGAGGGGGGTAATGTTAGGAGTCGAGTTTCCTCTGCTGCACAGGGGGAATCTCGATCCGTGTCTACTGCGGTCTCCCATTCTGCATCGGCCGCAGTGGAGCCTGCTCAGCGAAGGCGTCGCTCCCAGCGTCTCGCTGAGACTGGTACAGTGCAAAGGGTTACTACTGCCTCTCCAGGCTCAGCTATTGTACCCTGCACTGATCTGCAGCGAGCAGGCTTTTCTGAGTCTAATTCCTGCTTTGCACACACTGAACATGCCCAGGGCAAGATCTCAGTGGAGATCTGGGGTCACATGCTCAGGAAGGTCCTGAAGGTGCTAGGACTAAATCCTGCTTTGCTCACACTGAGCATGCCCAGGGCAAGATCTCTCAATGGAGATCCAGGGTCACATGCTCAGGTACTGCTGCAAATCCATGGGTCCTACTTTGAAGGGTCCTGAACGTGCTGCAGCTATATAAGCTTCACATGACCGCACGGCCATGCGCTAGTATACAATTGTTATCGTGTGTGTGTTGATGAGTGCAAGTCGTTCCTTAAAAAAACCATCCCTTGTGTATGACTGTTCGCGTAAGGTGTATGGCTGCAATCTATCGCCCGGCTGAACTCACAGCTTTAACACATGAAGCAGCGTCTACTGCTGTGAACGCCAGTGCAGTGCCGTGCGCTACTAGAGTGCTCACCTTTCCCAAGTCCCACAGCATGCACTTCTGTGCATAATTGTCACCGCTGATACCCCAATTGTGGTGTCGATCGCAAGAGGTCTACACTAACTCTAATCCTGTGTCCTGGGATAGAGTTCTGTGGTTCCTTGCTTGCACTCTCTGTGCAGTACCGCGACCCTGTGACTTAACAGGGATCGCTTCCTTCACACAGGGTGAAGTTAACCCGTGTGTGAAATCTCATTGTACCGCCATATAGTGCCGCCATTCATTTAGCAACAGGTTCTTTCCTGCACGGTGGATCCCGGGTGGTGAACGCACCAATCTTACTTAATAAATATATTCGGTGCATTCTGCCAACCCTAACAGGGAGTCTACTGCGTCATCGTGTAGATTCATGAAACTCCTCTTGGAGGAGGAAAATGTTAACTTTGACAGAACCAGCAAAATATTGAATACACTTATAGAGAGAACTCTCCTGCACAAGTCGGACCCTGAATTTGCAAGAAGAGAAACAAGTCTACAACTTTCAGTGGAAAAATTTCAGAGTAACATTAAAGATAGGAAAAATAATCAGTTCCTTAGAGATCTTAATGATTTCAAAAACAATAGAGCATACAATTTTGTAGCAAATCAATCGAGGGCCCACACAGATATTTCATCTTTGGAAACTGACAATTCAGATAGGGAGAGATCCACATCAAGGGGACTGTGGAGAGTTAGAGGCAGAGAGCGGGGAAGAGGATACAGGCACAGATGGCAGGGTCGGGACTATCATACATCTATGGCACCAAGTACACTGACAAATAGACCAATGACAGCCACACCCCAGGAACAAATATACTACCAGTAAATACTGTAGAGGCAAATCAGTTATGCCCCATACCTGCTTTACCCTCGTCCTCATAAGTCTCTTCGTCTTTTTTGGAGCAAAAGGCCCCACTCGGTTATCAATTGAGAAACAGAGTGAACTAAGAGGGCCGTTATCAAATGAAATTGTGAATCTGACAAAATATACTTTAACTCAACATGAATACAATATTTTGCTTAGAGGTCTGTCTTTTGTCCCCACTACATCATTTAATGCCTTTAACTGGGTTAAGGATTTGAACCTTTTTGCACGCAAGTTGAAATGGCACAAATTCTACTCCCATAAGAACAGGGAGCGATGTGAAATACTAGGTATTGAAGAGACTGAGCTGGAGACAGTAAACCATCTGACATCTCTTGAATGAAAATGAACGTGACAAGAGTCAGGGACCCATCAAGAATTTGAAGAAAAAGAGTACCAAGTTGCCCCCCAATATTGATCTGGATAGTGTTGATATTTTTGTAAAGGTTGTGGAGGATGAACTTGCAAGATTACATCCGCTGAAACAGAAAGAGGGAATGACTACTAGTTTGTTATATCCTGAAATGGAGGCCCTTTCCTCCCTTGAAAGGAACATGGAAATCATAATTAAACCATTAGATAAGGGGGAAAACGTGGTGATTCTTAACCATGAACAATACCTTACCATGTGCCATGTGTGTGATAGGGACACATATGAAGTCCTAAGGGAGGATCCAACGTCGATTTATCTTGACACCCTCACTTCCATTCTTGATGAGGGTTTGAGTCTCAGATTGATAAGTAAGGGTGAATATGAGTTTCTTTTGCCCAAGTTTTCTCTGATTACAGCCTTCGATGCCTTACCTAAAATTCACAAGGGGCTGTCACCATTGAAAGGGTGACCAATTGTGTCAGGAGTTGACTCTATTGGACAAAATTTTGGAATCTATGTAGATCACATTCTTCGCCTCATTTGTGACCTCTCTGCCATCGTATCTGAGGGACACATTGGATCTATTGGTAAGACTGGAAGGAATCAATGTAAATAAGGATACATACCTTGCATCAATTGATGTGGAAGCATTATACAGCAGCATTCCTCATTGGGCTGGAATCAGGGGGATCATTTATCATCTGAATACCAGGGCTACCCAGCTTTCTAGGCATAATCAGCTCATTGTTGATCTTTTGACCTATATACTCACTCATAACTACTTCTTGTTTAATGGCAAGACCTACCACCAGCTCAGGGGGACAGCGATGGGGAGCCCCTGTGCCCCATCGTATGCTAATCTCTTCCTGGGCTGGTGGGAGGAGACTATGGTTTTCCTGGAAGACAAATGGTGGTACCACAAAATATTGTTATGGTTTAGATTTATAGAAGATGTCTTTATTTTATGGACGGGCTCGCTTAATGAGTTCCAACAATTCACTAAAGAACTTAAAAATAATGAGATCGGAATGAGATTTGCAGAAGAGATACACAGGGAAAGTTTTGCATTCTTAGACCTCACAATAAGTATAGGTGAGGATGGGCGCATCACCACTAAAACATTTAGGAAGCCAACGTCAACTAATATTCTCCTACGCTGGGACAGCCACCACCCAGTTCCCCTGAAAAGGGGTATACCAAAAGGGCAGTTTCTACACATTAAATGGGATTGTTCTGAAAACTGTGACTTTGGGGTTCAGGCACATGATCGCAGTAAGAGATTCTCAAAAAGAGGGTATCCTTGGGATGTTGTAGACCAAGCATGGGATCATGCGGCCTGGCAAAATCGACATAAATTATTACATCCGAGACACAGGGATGATGCAATGGACATACCCAGTATCATTGAAACATTTGACAATCAATCCAGGGCAGTTTTCAATATTTTTAGAAAACACTGGGGAATCTTGAGAGCAGATCCGGAATTGATAGGATATCTTCGGGTTACCCCCAAAGTCACATATTGGAAAAGGAGGTCTCTCAAGGACTGTTTGGTCCACAGCTTTTATCAGAGATCCCCGCAACAAGGGACATGGCTGGATCATAAGCCCTGTGGTACCTAAAAATGGGGAGGGTACAAATTTTGTCCATGGATTAGGAAGGGCAAGTCTTTCAAGGGAACTGCCTCAGGCCACATGCACGTGCCCACGTAATTATGTGAAAAAAACGAAAAGGGAATTACGAAGATGTGTGGGGGAACATCTTGGTGACATCAAACACTGTAGAGAGACACCCGTGGCTAGACGTGTCAGGAAGATTCATAACAGTGATCTCAATGCTGTATCGTTCTGTATTTTGGAAGTGATACATCGCAATTCACGTGGGGGTGACTGGAATAGACTTTTATTACAGAAGGAATGTCAATGGATCTACAGATTGCGGACTCTTGCTCCGGAAGGCCTTAATGAGCAACAAAATATTGCTGCTTCATTTGATCTGTTGTCCCTAATCGAGGAGCCTATTGCCTTTCCTGACCTAGGTTTAAGTCAGGAACCTACTATCTATGTATCTGTGTATATCCAATTACGGTGAATTAATCTGACCCCCTGAGTATACTTTGACGTTATCTACAAATATAAACTGCTATATAGGTATATTTGATCAATATATTATATGCGTGTCATGTGGATATAGCCATGTGTTTGTATCTGATTGCAAATGTGTACTTGATTTGGGCGCAACTATCAGTGAGAAGAAGTAACATCAATGGAAAACTGCATTTAATACGCCCGAGGGTCATTTTGAGTATCTCGTGATGCCATTCGGACTTGCCAATGCTCCATCAGTGTTTCAGTACTTTATGCATGACATCTTCCGAGAGTACCTAGATAAATTCCTGATTGTGTACTTGGATGACATTTTGATCTTCTCAGATGATTGGGAGTCTCATGTAAAGCAGGTCAGAATGGTTTTTCAGGTCCTGCGTGCTAATTCTTTGTTTGTGAAGGGATCAAAGTGTCTCTTTGGTGTGCAGAAGGTTTCATTTTTGGGGTTCATCTTTTCCCCTTCTACTATCGAGATGGACCCTGTTAAGGTCCAAGCCATCCGTGATTGGACTCAGCCGACATCTCTGAAAAGTCTGCAAAAGTTCCTGGGCTTTGCTAATTTTTATCGTCGCTTCATCTGCAATTTTTCTAGTATTGCCAAACCATTGACCGATTTGACCAAGAAGGGTGCTGATGTGGTCAATTGGTCTTCTGCTGCTGTGGAAGCTTTTCAAGAGTTGAAGCGTCGTTTTTCTTCTGCCCCTGTGTTGTGTCAACCTGATGTTTCTCTTCCGTTCCAGGTCGAGGTTGATGCTTCTGAGATTGGAGCAGGGGCTGTTTTGTCGCAGAGAGGTTCTGATTGCTCAGTGATGAAACCATGCGCTTTTTTTTCCAGGAAGTTTTCGCCTGCTGAGCGAAATTATGATGTGGGCAACCGAGAGTTGCTGGCCATGAAGTGGGCATTCGAGGAGTGGCGTCATTGGCTTGAAGGAGCTAAGCATTGCGTGGTGGAGGGGACGGGAAGAAAAACATTAGACTCGAACAAAGATGACCCAGGAAAACATACTCAGAAGGGAGGTAAGAACATTTCTAAAACAATCCACAGTGAGGAGATTGGAACAAAACAAAATCCTCTAAACTGCATGCTCGCAAACGCCAGAAGCCTGACAAACAAGATGGAAGAACTAGAAGCAGAAATATCTACAGGTAACTTTGACATAGTGGGAATAACCGAGACATGGTTAGATGAAAGCTATGACTGGGCAGTTAACTTACAGGGTTACAGTCTGTTTAGAAAGGATCGTAAAAATCGGAGAGGAGGAGGGGTTTGTCTCTATGTAAAGTCTTGTCTAAAGTCCACTTTAAGGGAGGATATTAGCGAAGGGAATGAGGATGTCAAGTCCGTATGGGTCGAAATTCATGGAGGGAAAAATGGTAACAAAATTCTCATTGGGGTCTGTTACAAACCCCCAAATATAACAGAAAGCATGGAAAGTCTACTTCTAAAGCAGATAGATGAAGCTGCAACCCATAATGAGGTCCTGGTTATGGGGGACTTTAACTACCCGGATATTAACTGGGAAACAGAAACCTGTGAAACCCATAAAGGCAACAGGTTTCTGCTAATAACCAAGAAAAATTATCTTTCACAATTGGTGCAGAATCCAACCAGAGGAGCAGCACTTTTAGACCTAATACTATCTAATAGACCTGACAGAATAACAAATCTGCAGGTGGTTGGGCATTTAGGAAATAGCGACCACAATATTGTGCAGTTTCACCTGTCTTTCACTAGGGGGACTTGTCAGGGAGTCACAAAAACATTGAACTTTAGGAAGGCAAAGTTTGAACAGCTTAGAGATGCCCTTAATCTGGTAGACTGGGACAATATCCTCAGAAATGAGAATACAGATAATAAATGGGAAATGTTTAAGAACATCCTAAATAGGCAGTGTAAGCGGTTTATACCTTGTGGGAATAAAAGGACTAGAAATAGGAAAAACCCAATGTGGCTAAACAAAGAAGTAAGACAGGCAATTAACAGTAAAAAGAAAGCATTTGCACTACTAAAGCAGGATGGCACCATTGAAGCTCTAAAAAACTATAGGGAGAAAAATACTTTATCTAAAAAACTAATTAAAGCTGCCAAAAAGGAAACAGAGAAGCACATTGCTAAGGAGAGTAAAACTAATCCCAAACTGTTCTTCAACTATATCAATAGTAAAAGAATAAAAACTGAAAATGTAGGCCCCTTAAAAAATAATGAGGAAAGAATGGTTGTAGATGACGAGGAAAAAGCTAACATATTAAACACCTTCTTCTCCACGGTATTCACGGTGGAAAATGAAATGCTAGGTGAAATCCCAAGAAACAATGAAAACCCTATATTAAGGGTCACCAATCTAACCCAAGAAGAGGTGCGAAACCGGCTAAATAAGATTAAAATAGATAAATCTCCGGGTCCGGATGGCATACACCCACGAGTACTAAGAGAACTAAGTAATGTAATAGATAAACCATTATTTCTTATTTTTAGTGACTCTATAGCGACAGGGTCTGTTCCGCAGGACTGGCGCATAGCAAATGTGGTGCCAATATTCAAAAAGGGCTCTAAAAGTGAACCTGGAAATTATAGGCCAGTAAGTCTAACCTCTATTGTTGGTAAAATATTTGAAGGGTTTCTGAGGGATGTTATTCTGGATTATCTCAATGAGAATAACTGTTTAACTCCATATCAGCATGGGTTTATGAGAAATCGCTCCTGTCAAACCAATCTAATCAGTTTTTATGAAGAGGTAAGCTATAGACTGGACCACGGTGAGTCATTGGACGTGGTATATCTCGATTTTTCCAAAGCGTTTGATACCGTGCCGCACAAGAGGTTGGTACACAAAATGAGAATGCTTGGTCTGGGGGAAAATGTGTGTAAATGGGTTAGTAACTGGCTTAGTGATAGAAAGCAGAGGGTGGTTATAAATGGTATAGTCTCTAACTGGGTCGCTGTGACCAGTGGGGTACCGCAGGGGTCAGTATTGGGACCTGTTCTCTTCAACATATTCATTAATGATCTGGTAGAAGGTTTACACAGTAAAATATCGATATTTGCAGATGATACAAAACTATGTAAAGCAGTTAATACAAGAGAAGATAGTATTCTGCTACAGATGGATCTGGATAAGTTGGAAACTTGGGCTGAAAGGTGGCAGATGAGGTTTAACAATGATAAATGTAAGGTTATACACATGGGAAGAGGGAATCAATATCACCATTACACACTGAACGGGAAACCACTGGGTAAATCTGACAGGGAGAAGGACTTGGGGATCCTAGTTAATGATAAACTTACCTGGAGCAGCCAGTGCCAGGCAGCAGCTGCCAAGGCAAACAGGATCATGGGGTGCATTAAAAGAGGTCTGGATACACATGATGAGAGCATTATACTGCCTCTGTACAAATCCCTAGTTAGACCGCACATGGAGTACTGTGTCCAGTTTTGGGCACCGGTGCTCAGGAAGGATATAATGGAACTAGAGAGAGTACAAAGGAGGGCAACAAAATTAATAAAGGGGATGGGAGAACTACAATACCCAGATAGATTAGCGAAATTAGGATTATTTAGTCTAGAAAAAAGACGACTGAGGGGCGATCTAATAACCATGTATAAGTATATAAGGGGACAATACAAATATCTCGCTGAGGATCTGTTTATACCAAGGAAGGTGACGGGCACAAGGGGGCATTCTTTGCGTCTGGAGGAGAGAAGGTTTTTCCACCAACATAGAAGAGGATTCTTTACTGTTAGGGCAGTGAGAATCTGGAATTGCTTGCCTGAGGAGGTGGTGATGGCGAACTCAGTCGAGGGGTTCAAGAGAGGACTGGATGTCTTCCTGGAGCAGAACAATATTGTATCATACAATTATTAGGTTCTGTAGAAGGACGTAGATCTGGGTATTTATTATGATGGAATATAGGCTGAACTGGATGGACAAATGTCTTTTTTCGGCCTTACTAACTATGTTACTATGTTACTATGTTACTATGTAGTATTGACTGATCATAAGAACTTGACTTATCTCGAGTCTGCCAAGCGGTTGAATCCTAGACAGGCTCGTTGGTCGCTGTTTTTTGCCCGTTTTGACTTTGTGATTTCGTACCTTCCGGGCTCTAAAAATGTGAAGGCGGATGCTCTGTCTAGGAGTTTTGTGCCCGACTCTCCGGGTTTGTCTGAGCCGGCGGGTATCCTCAAGGAAGGAGTAATTGTGTCTGCCATCTCCCCTGATTTGTGGCGGGTGCTGCAAAAATTTCAGGCTAATAAACCTGATCGTTGTCCAGCGGAGAAACTGTCCCTGATAGGTGGACGAATAAAGTTATCTCTGAGGTTCATTGTTCGGTGTTGGCTGGTCATCCTGGAATCTTTGGTACCAGAGAGTTAGTGGCTAGATCTTTTTGGTGGCCATCTCTGTCGCGGGATGTGCGTACTTTTGTGCAGTCCTGTGGGATTTGTGCTCGGGATAAGCCCTGCTGTTCTCGTGCCAGTGGGTTGCTTTTGCCCTTGCCGGTCCGAAGAGGCCTTGGACACATATCTCTATGGATTTTATTTCAGAACTTCCTGTTTCTCAAAAGATGTCAGTCATTTGGGTGGTCTGTGATCGCTTTTCTAAGATGGTCCATCTGGTACCCTTGTCTAAATTGCCTTCCTCCTCTGATTTGGTGCCATTGTTCTTTCAGCATGTGGTTCGTTTACATGGCATTCCAGAGAATATCGTTTCTGACAGAGGTTCCCAGTTTGTTTCGAGGTTTTGGCGAGCCTTTTGTGGTAGGATGGGCATTGACTTGTCTTTTTCCTCGGCTTTCCATCCTCAGACTAATGGCCAGACCGAACGAACCAATCAGACCTTGGAAACATATCTGAGATGCTTTGTTTCTGCTGATCAGGATGACTGAGTGTCCTTTTTGCCTTTGGCTGAGTTCGCCCTTAATAATCGGGCCAGCTCGGCTACCTTGGTTTTGCCATTTTTCTGCAACTCTGGGTTCCATCCTCGTTTCTCTTCAGGACAGGTTGAGTCTTCGGACTGTCCTGGTGTGGATACTGTGGTGGACAGGTTGCAGCAGATTTGGACTCATGTAGTGGACAATTTGACCTTGTCCCAAGAGAAGGCTCAACGTTTCGCTAATCGCAGACGCTGTGTGGGTCCCCGACTTCGTGTTGGGGATCTGGTTTGGTTATCTTCTCGTCATATTCCTATGAAGGTTTCCTCTCCTAAGTTTAAACCTCGTTTCATTGGTCCATATAGGATTTCTGAGGTTCTTAATCCTGTGTCTTTTCGTCTGACCCTTCCAGATTCTTTTTCCATACATAACGTATTCCATAGGTCGTTGTTGCGGAGATACGTGGCGCCTGTGGTTCCATCTGTTGACCCTCCTGCCCCGGTTTTGGTGGAGGGGGAGTTGGAGTATATTGTGGAGAAGATTTTGGATTCTCGTGTTTCAAGACGGAAACTCCAGTATCTGGTTAAATGGAAGGGTTATGCTCAGGAAGATAATTCTTGGGTTTTTGCCTCTGATGTCCATGCTCCCGATCTTGTTCGTGCCTTTCATGTGGCTCATCCTGGTCGGCCTGGGGGCTCTGGGGAGGGTTCGGTGACCCCTCCTCAAGGGGGGTGGGTACTGTTGTGAATTCTGTGGCAGAGCTCCCTCCTGTGGTCACAAGTGGTACGTCGGCTGATTCTCTCTGTGAGCTTCCGTTGGTGGAGGAAAGTGGTACTGCGGCTTCTGAGTTTCCTCCCTCAGGTGATGTGGTGAGGTCGTTAGGTGCTGCTCTACTTAACTCCACCTAATGCTTTGATCCTGGCTTCCTGTCAATGTTCCAGTGTTTGACTTGTTTTTCCCTGGATCATTCCTGTGGCCTGCTGCTCTGCATAGCTAAGTTCTTCTTTGCTATTTGTTTGCTATTTTTTCTGTCCAGCTTGTCTAATTGTTTGCTGGAAGCTCTGGGACGCAAAGGGTGTACCTCGATGCCGTTAGTTCGGTACAGAGGGTCTTTTTGCCCCCTTTGCGTGGTTTTCTTTAGGGTTTTGTGTAGACCTCAAAGTTACCTTTCCTATCCTCGCTCTGTTAAGAAAGTCGGGCCTCACTTTGCTGAATCTATTTCATAACAGTTATCATGGCTGATTATCAAGAATAGAGTGGTTGCACGCTATTTTTTAAAATTCTTTAAATAAATAAATAAAAAAATGACATGGGGTTCTGCCTATTTTAGACAACCAGCAAAGCTATAGCAGACAGTTGGGAACTAGCATTCTAAGACTGGGAAGGGGCCATGGACATTGGCCCTCCCCTGCCTAAAAAAAGCAGATCGCAGCTGCCCTGGAAAAGGCAAACCTATTAGATGCACCAATTGTTGCACTTTGTCCGGCTCTTTCTACTTGCCCTGGTGCGGTGGCAAGTGGGGTAATAGGTTTGGGGTTGATGTCAGTTGTTTTATGGCCGCTGACATAAAGCCTAGGGGTTAGTAAAGGAGAGGCTTCTAAAAGATAACGTCATTGCTAACCCCAGAATTAGGTATTTTAATTGAAATAAAGACACTGACACCTTTATTTGAAATAAAAATAAAAAGTTATACTCACCAATACGCCTAATACACTTATTCCCATGTCCCCTGTAAAAGAAAAAAAAAAAAACACCATTGCCCTCAACTGACCTACGAGACGATAATCCACTGAAGCCCACGTCCCCTGTAAAAGACAAAAAATAATAAAACACCATATTCCTCACCTGTCCAATCATAATCCTTTAATGAGCATGTACCATGATCATCTGGATGATTTGGATAGCGGTCACATCAGTTATTCACACCAGCCGGCTGACTATGAGACAGGAGCGTGAGAACGGTGCTGCAGTGTGTAACGGTGGCATAAGGAAGGTCACCGGAGTTCATAGATGATGAACTCCAGTCACCTCACTTACAGCACAACTCACTACATGAGAATTTGTCTGGTTTTGTGTTATAAGCCTGCTTTTTGTTTTTAAATATATTCACTTTTTGCTCTTTTTTTATGAGATTTCTAGCAAATGTAATGCCACAGTTTGTCATAAATTAGACGTTCTGTAGATCACGTCCCCTCTTGACCTATAAGTTCCCTCACACTTAGTTATTAATAAAAAATGTGAAGCAGATTATGGGAAACTACAACAATACTAATATGAAAGCCAACCACTACAAGAAAGATATGAGAAATGTATTTACACCCTAACATTTAATTTCATTTTATATTACCTGAATTTTGGGACACAGACGAATCAATGGTCTCCACAATTGTACCTCTGGGGTAAAAAAATAAAACCATGTTTGTAAGATTTTCTGCATGGAAAACGATACAGTAAATATGTATTTGTATTAACACATAACAAATACAATTACAATATGTGTACATACAGTACATTACATTACTTATCCTGGACTGATCATGAGTTACATCCTTTATTATACTCCAGAGCTGGACTCACTATTCTGCTGGTGCAGTCACTGTGTACATACATTACATTACTGATCCTGAGTTACATCCTTTATTATACCCCAGAGCTGCACTCACTATTCTGCTGGTGCAGTCACTGTGTACATACATTACATTACTGATCCTGAGTTACATCCTGTATTATACCCCAGAGCTGCACTCACTATTCTGCTGGTACATTCACTATGTACATACATTACATTACTGATCCTGAGTTACATCCTGTATTATACCCCAGAGCTGCACTCACTATTCTGCTGGTGCAGTCACTGTGTACATACATTACATTACTGATCCTGAGTTACATCCTGTATTATACCCCAGAGCTGCACTCACTATTCTGCTGGTACATTCACTATGTACATACATTACATTACTGATCCTGAGTTACATCCTGTATTATACCCCAGAGCTGCACTCACTCTTCTGCTGGTGCAGTCACTGTGTACATACATTACTGATCCTGAGTTACATCCTGTATTATACCCCAGAGCTGCACTCACTATTCTGCTGGTGCAGTCACTGTGTACATACATTACATTACTGATCCTGAGTTACATCCTGTATTATACCCCAGAGCTGCACTCACGATTTTACTGGTGCAATCACTATGTATGTACATACATTACATTACTGATCCTCTACTGATCATGAGTAACATCCTGCATTATATTCCAGAGCTGCACTCACTATTCTGCTGGTGCATTTACTGTGTACATACATTACTGATGTTGAGTTACATCCTGTATTATACTCCAGAGCTGCACTCACTATTCTGCTGGTGCACTCACTGTGTACATACATTACATTACTGATTCTCAGTTACATCCTGTATTATACTCCAGAGCTGTACTTACTATTCTGCTGGTGTAGTCACTATGTACATACATTACTGATCCTGCATTATATTCCAGAGCTGCACTCACTATTCTGCTGGTGCAGTCACTGTGTACATACATTACATTACTGATCCTGAGTTACATCCTGTATTATACCCCAGAGCTGCACTCACTATTCTGCTGGTGCAGTCACTGTGTACATACATTACATTACTGATCCTGAGTTACCTCCTGTATTATACTCCAGAGCTGCACTCACTAATCTGCTGGTGCAGTCACTGTGTACATACATTACATTACTGATCCTGAGTTACACCCTGTATTATACCCCAGAGCTGCACTCACTATTCTGCTGGTGCACTCACTATTCTGCTGCTGCAGATCACGATCTGATCATTGCCTGTATGTAGCAGAACCAATTGGGTTATGGCAGCTTCTAGCCTCCCCTGGAGACAATTAAGTAAAAAGCTGGAAGGAAATAAGAGCACAGTAGTGTCTTATCTGGGTATTAGGAGATACATTCTAATCAGATTTATTTACCAGACAGAGCCTTGACACAGGCTCATGGAAATGTAAGCTACTGCAGATCCACCGGTCTCCTCATGCTCAACCAAAGTAAAAAAAAATGGGATATAAAGGTGTACATCCTGTTGTAGTTTCCTGATGGAGTCATAGTGCTCTGAAACGCGTTGAATAAAGACACTTTTTTTTCAAGCGGCGCAATGAAGAATCCACCTTTATATCCCATGGAGACTATTAAAGGGACTCTGTCACCTGAATTTGGCGGGCTCTGTTAATGGAAAGAAAAGCATTAATGCGCATGTGCCGATGCACTATGTCCTGGAACACAGCGAAATACTTCCGGGACACAGTGCGCCGGCACATGTGCACTATTGCTTTTCGGCTTTGCCCGCAGTTGGGCAAAGGATACTGCGCATGCGCAAGGCGAGATTGCACTGCGCATGCGTGTACTACGGAGGAAACCTAATCAAATTCATGACAATATTGTGGCCAGCGGGAAAGGAAGGGGTGCATGAAAGAACAGAAAACACCGCCCATCTGACCATTAACAGAGCCCGCCAAATTCAGGTGACAGAGTCCCTTTAAGGCTACTTTCACATTTGCAGTTGAGTAGTAATGAGCGAGCACTAAAATGTTCGGGTGCTCATTGCTCGGGTCGGGCAGATTGGAATATTTGGGTACTCGACCAGAACAACGAGCCCAATGTAAGTCTATGGGAGACCCGATTATTTTTACCGCGATCCCCCGGGGGTCCTTTTAAAGGGAAGGTGCCACCAGTTTTCTTGTATTTTGTTTTTTTGTGAAATTAAGCTTAAAATAGTAATTAAAATGTATTAATGCAATGTTTGCACTGTTTGCAAACATTTCTATATGAAAAATATTATATATTTTTCTACAAATATACATATTTAACCACTAGGGGGAGCATTTTCCGTTTTAGACCTCAAGCAGCTATAGTAAGATTTAGCAGCTCTGCCCCAGGGATATTAGACCACCCAAAAGGGGAGGGAAATGGTGATGTCAGCAGTTACTGCTCCAACAGTAAGAATGAAGAGCAGCATCACAGGGCAGCACCATTTTGTGTGTGACTGCCCTGTGATCTGCTATCGCCAGCAGTTACTGCATCAGAGTGACAGCTCGTATATGTGACAGCTCGTATATATATGCAGCATGTATGTAGCACGTATGTATGTAGCATGTATGTAGCATGCATGTATGCAGCACGTATGTATGGAGTATGTATGGAGTATTTTTTTTTTTTCATTCAACACATTAGCCGGATGATGGGACTATTACTGTCCCATAATTGGCTAATGTGTCAATCACTGTCATTGTAGCAGGCATCGTCCGATGGGACCTGTAGTCCCATCGGACGATGCTTGCACACACGCATAGAGACCCCCCCTGTTATGGCTGGCAATCAGGCAACACAGCGTGCAATAATCAGCGCACATACAGAGATCTGGCAATAACCAAAAACAATAGGACGAGCTCTGAGACGTGGAATCTCTGTAGACTGCAGTACCTGATCTATCCTCACACAACTATAAACAGCAGTGGATTGCGCCTAACAACTACCTATGCAACTCGGCACTGCCTGAGGAGCTGACTAGCCTGAAGATAGAAATACAAGCCTGACTTACCTCAGAGAAATACCCCAAAGGAATAGGCAGCCCCCCACATATAATGACTGTTAGCAAGATGAAAAGACAAACGTAGGAATGAAATAGATTCAGCAAAGTGAGGCCCGATATTCTAGACAGAGCGAGGATAGCAAAGAGAACTATGCAGTCTACAAAAAACCCTAAAACGAAAACCACGCAAAGGGGCAAAAAGACCCACCGTGCCGAACTAACAGCACGGCGGTGCACCCCTTTGCTTCTCAGAGCTTCCAGCAAAAGACAATAGCAAGCTGGACAGAAAAAAACAGAAAACAAACTAGAAGCACTTATCTAGCAGAGCAGCAGGCCCAAGGAAAGATGCAGTAGCTCAGATCCAACACTGGAACATTGACAAGGAGCAAGGAAGACAGACTCAGGTGGAGCTAAATAGCAAGGCAGCCAACGAGCTCACCAAAACACCTGAGGGAGGAAGCCCAGAGACTGCAATACCACTTGTGACCACAGAAGTGAATTCAGCCACAGAATTCACAACAGTACCCCCCCCTTGAGGAGAGGTCACCGAACCCTCACCAGAACCCCCAGGCCGACCAGGATGAGCCACATGAAAGGCACGAACAAGATCTGGGGCATGGACATCAGAGGCAAAAACCCAGGAATTATCTTCCTGAGCATAACCCTTCCATTTGACCAGATACTGGAGTTTCCGTCTAGAGACACGAGAATCCAAAATCTTCTCCACAATATACTCCAATTCCCCCTCCACCAAAACAGGGGCAGGAGGCTCCACAGATGGAACCATAGGTGCCACGTATCTCCTCAACAACGACCTATGGAATACATTATGTATGGAAAAGGAGTCTGGGAGGGTCAGACGAAAAGACACCGGATTAAGAATCTCAGAAATCCTATACGGACCAATAAAACGAGGTTTAAATTTAGGAGAGGAAACCTTCATAGGAATATGACGAGAAGATAACCAAACCAAATCCCCAACACGAAGTCGGGGTCCCACACGGCGTCTGCGATTAGCGAAAAGCTGAGCCTTCTCCTGGGACAAGGTCAAATTGTCCACTACCTGAGTCCAGATCTGCTGCAACCTGTCCACCACAGAATCCACACCAGGACAGTCCGAAGACTCAACCTGTCCTGAAGAGAAACGAGGATGGAACCCAGAATTGCAGAAAAATGGAGAGACCAAGGTAGCCGAGCTGGCCCGATTATTAAGGGCGAACTCAGCCAACGGCAAAAATGACACCCAATCATCCTGGTGAGCGGAAACAAAACATCTCAAATATGTTTCCAAGGTCTGATTGGTTCGTTCGGTCTGGCTATTAGTCTGAGGATGGAAGGCCGAGGAGAAAGATAGGTCAATGCCCATCCTACCACAAAAGGCTCGCCAGAACCTCGAGACAAACTGGGAACCTCTGTCAGAAACAATATTCTCAGGAATGCCATGCAAACGAACCACATGCTGGAAGAACAAAGGCACCAATTCAGAGGAGGAAGGCAATTTAACCAAGGGCACCAGATGGACCATTTTAGAAAAGCGATCACAGACCACCCAAATGACCGACATTTTTTGAGAAACGGGAAGGTCAGAAATGAAATCCATCGAAATATGTGTCCAAGGCCTCTTCGGGACCGGCAAGGGCAAAAGCAACCCACTGGCACGTGAACAGCAGGGCTTAGCCCTAGCACAAATTCCACAGGACTGCACAAAAGCACGCACATCCCGTGACAGAGATGGCCACCAGAAGGATCTAGCAACCAACTCCCTGGTACCAAAGATTCCTGGATGACCGGCCAGCACCGAACAATGAAGTTCAGAGATAACTTTACTAGTCCACCTATCAGGGACGAACAGTTTCTCGGCCGGACAACGATCAGGTTTATTAGCCTGAAATTTCTGCAACACTCTCCGCAAATCAGGGGAGATGGCAGACACAATGACTCCTTCCTTGAGGATACTCGCCGGCTCAGATAACCCCGGAGAGTCGGGCACAAAACTCCTAGACAGAGCATCCGCCTTCACATTTTTAGAGCCCGGAAGGTATGAAATCACAAAATCAAAACGAGCAAAAAATAACGACCAACGGGCCTGTCTAGGATTCAAGCGCTTGGCAGACTCGAGATAAGTCAAGTTCTTATGATCAGTCAATACCACCACGCGATGCTTAGCACCCTCAAGCCAATGACGCCACTCCTCGAATGCCCACTTCATGGCCAGCAACTCTCGGTTGCCCACATCATAATTACGCTCAGCAGCAGAAAATTTCCTGGAAAAGAAAGCACATGGTTTGAACACTGAGCAACCAGAACCTCTCTGTGACAAAACCGCCCCTGCACCAATCTCAGAAGCATCAACCTCGACCTGGAACGGAAGAGAAACATCAGGTTGACACAACACAGGGGCACAGCAAAAACGACGCTTCAACTCCTGAAAAGCTTCCACGGCAGCAGAAGACCAATTAACCAAATCAGCACCCTTCTTGGTCAAATCGGTCAATGGTCTGGCAATGCTAGAAAAATTACAGATGAAGCGACGATAAAAATTAGCAAAGCCCAGGAATTTCTGCAGACTTTTTAGAGATGTCGGCTGAGTCCAATCCTGGATGGCCTGAACCTTAACCGGATCCATCTCGATAGTAGAAGGGGAAAAGATGAACCCCAAAAATGAAACTTTCTGCACACCGAAGAGACACTTTGATCCCTTCACGAACAAGGAATTAGCACGCAGTACCTGGAAAACCATTCTGACTTGCTTCACATGAGACTCCCAATCATCTGAGAAGATCAAAATGTCATCCAAGTAAACAATCAGGAATTTATCCAGATACTCACGGAAAATGTCATGCATAAAAGACTGAAAAACAGATGGAGCATTGGCAAGTCCGAACGGCATCACCAGATACTCAAAATGACCCTCGGGCGTATTAAATGCAGTTTTCCATTCATCTCCCTGCCTGATTCTCACCAGATTATACGCACCACGAAGATCAATCTTAGTAAACCAACTAGCCCCCTTAATCCGAGCAAACAAGTCAGAAATCAATGGCAAGGGATACTGAAACTTAACAGTGATCTTATTAAGAAGGCGGTAATCAATACACGGTCTTAGCGAACCATCCTTCTTGGCTACAAAAAAGAACCCTGCTCCCAATGGTGACGACGATGGGCGAATATGTCCCTTCTCCAGGGACTCCTTCACATAACTGCGCATAGCGGTGTGTTCAGGTACGGACAAATTAAATAAACGACCCTTAGGGAATTTACTACCAGGAATCAAATCGATAGCACAATCACAATTCCTATGCGGAGGGAGGGCATCAGACTTGGACTCTTCAAATACATCCTGAAAGTCCGACAAGAACTCTGGGATGTCAGAAGGAATGGATGACGAAATAGACAAAAATGGAACATCACCATGTACTCCCTGACAACCCCAGCTGGTTACCGACATAGAGTTCCAATCCAATACTGGATTATGGGTTTGTAGCCATGGCAACCCCAACACGACCACATCATGCAAATTATGCAGTACCAGAAAGCGAATAACTTCCTGATGTGCAGGAGCCATGCACATGGTCAGCTGGGCCCAGTACTGAGGCTTATTCTTGGCCAAAGGTGTAGCATCAATTCCTCTCAACGGAATAGGACACCGCAAAGGCTCCAAGAAAAATCCACAACGTTTAGCATAATCCAAATCCATCAGATTCAGGGCAGCGCCTGAATCCACAAACGCCATGACAGAATATGATGACAAAGAGCATATCAAGGTAATGGACAGAAGGAATTTGGACTGTACAGTACCAATAACGGCAGAGCTATCGAACCGCCTAGTGCGTTTAGGACAATTAGAAATAGCATGAGTAGAATCACCACAATAGAAACACAGTCTGTTCAGACGTCTGTGTTCTTGCCGTTCTACTTTAGTCATAGTCCTGTCGCACTGCATAGGCTCAGGTTTACGCTCAGGCAGTACCGCCAGATGGTGCACAGATTTACGCTCGCGCAAGCGACGACCGATCTGAATGGCCAAGGACATAGACTCATTCAAACCAGCAGGCATAGGAAATCCCACCATTACATCCTTAAGAGCTTCAGAGAGACCCTTTCTGAACAAAGCCGCTAGTGCAGATTCATTCCACAGAGTGAGTACTGACCATTTCCTAAATTTCTGACAATATACTTCTACATCATCCTGACCCTGGCATAAAGCCAGCAGATTTTTCTCAGCCTGATCCACTGAATTAGGCTCATCGTAAAGCAATCCGAGCGCCAGGAAAAATGCATCAACATTACTCAATGCAGAATCTCCTGGTGCAAGAGAAAACGCCCAGTCCTGTGGGTCGCCGCGCAAAAAAGAAATAATAATCAAAACCTGTTGAATAGGATTACCAGAAGAATGAGGTTTCAAGGCCAAAAATAGCTTACAATTATTTCTGAAGCTCAGGAACTTAGTTCTGTCACCAAAAAACAAATCAGGAATCGGAATTCTTGGTTCTAGCATCGATTTCTGATCAATAGTATCTTGAATCTTTTGTACATTTACAACGAGATTATCCATTGAGGAGCACAGAGCCTGAATATCCATGTCCACAGCTGTGTCCTGAAGCACTCTAATGTCTAGGGGAAAAAAAAGACTGAAGACAGAGCTAAGAAAAAAAAATGATGTCAGGATTTCTTTTTTCCCTCTATTGGGAATCATTGGTGGGCTCCTTGTACTGTTATGGCTGGCAATCAGGCAACACAGCGTGCAGTAATCAGCGCACATACAGAGATCTGGCAATAACCAAAAACAATAGGACGAGCTCTGAGACGTGGAATCTCTGTAGACTGCAGTACCTGAACTATCCTCACACAACTATAAGCAGCAGTGGATTGCGCCTAACAACTACCTATGCAACTCGGCACTGCCTGAGGAGCTGACTAGCCTGAAGATAGAAATACAAGCCTGACTTACCTCAGAGAAATACCCCAAAGGAATAGGCAGCCCCCCACATATAATGACTGTTAGCAAGATGAAAAGACAAACGTAGGAATGAAATAGATTCAGCAAAGTGAGGCCCGATATTCTAGACAGAGCGAGGATAGCAAAGAGAACTATGCAGTCTACAAAAAACCCTAAAACGAAAACCACGCAAAGGGGCAAAAAGACCCACCGTGCCGAACTAACAGCACGGCGGTGCACCCCTCTGCTTCTCAGAGCTTCCAGCAAAAGACAATAGCAAGCTGGACAGAAAAAAACAGAAAACAAACTAGAAGCACTTATCTAGCAGAGCAGCAGGCCCAAGGAAAGATGCAGTAGCTCAGATCCAACACTGGAACATTGACAAGGAGCAAGGAAGACAGACTCAGGTGGAGCTAAATAGCAAGGCAGCCAACGAGCTCACCAAAACACCTGAGGGAGGAAGCCCAGAGACTGCAATACCACTTGTGACCACAGAAGTGAACTCAGCCACAGAATTCACAACACCCCCCCCACGCCGCACAGAGACCCCCCCGCCGCACAGAGACCCTACCACGCCGCACAGAGCCCCCCCACACTGCACAGAGACCCCCCATGCTGCAGAGACCCCCCCACGCCGCACAGAGACCCCCCATGCTGCACAGAGACCCCCCATGCCGCACAGAGACCCCCCATGCTGCAGAGACCCCCCCACAGTGCACAGAGACCCCCCACGGTGCACAGAGACCCCCCCACGCCGCACAGAGACCCCCCCACGCCGCACAGAGACCCCCCACGCCGCACAGAGACCCCCCCATGCCGCACAGAGACCCCCCCATGGTGCACAGAGAGGGAGAGCAACACAGGGGGAGAGTGCAGTTTACTGGAGATCACTGGGACTGTGTGCAAGTGGGGAGGCGGAGACAGAGCAGGAGAAGCACACAGGGCAGCGTGTGAGAGCAGAGGATGTGTGCCCAGAACCTGCAGTGCCTGGAGTACAGAGGAGCAGAGGATGTGTGCCCAGAACCTGCAGTGCCTGGAGTACAGAGGAGCAGAGGATGTGTGCCCAGAACCTGCAGTGCCTGGAGTACAGAGGAGCAGAGGATGTGTGCCCAGAACCTGCAGTGCCTGGAGTACAGAGGAGCAGAGGATGTGTGCCCAGAACCTGCAGTGCCTGGAGTACAGAGGAGCAGAGGATGTGTGCCCAGAACCTGCAGTGCCTGGAGTACAGAGGAGCAGAGGATGTGTGCCCAGAACCTGCAGTGCCTGGAGTACAGAGGAGCAGAGGATGTGTGCCCAGAACCTGCAGTGCCTGGAGTACAGAGGAGCAGAGGATGTGTGCCCAGAACCTGCAGTGCCTGGAGTACAGAGGAGCAGAGGATGTGTGCCCAGAACCTGCAGTGCCTGGAGTACAGAGGAGCAGAGGATGTGTGCCCAGAACCTGCAGTGCCTGGAGTACAGAGGAGCAGAGGATGTGTGCCCAGAACCTGCAGTGCCTGGAGTACAGAGGAGCAGAGGATGTGTGCCCAGAACCTGCAGTGCCTGGAGTACAGAGGAGCAGAGGATGTGTGCCCAGAACCTGCAGTGCCTGGAGTACAGAGGAGCAGAGGATGTGTGCCCAGAACCTGCAGTGCCTGGAGTACAGAGGAGCAGAGGATGTGTGCCCAGAACCTGCAGTGCCTGGAGTACAGAGGAGCAGAGGATGTGTGCCCAGAACCTGCAGTGCCTGGAGTACAGAGGAGCAGAGGATGTGTGCCCAGAACCTGCAGTGCCTGGAGTACAGAGGAGCAGAGGATGTGTGCCCAGAACCTGCAGTGCCTGGAGTACAGAGGAGCAGAGGATGTGTGCCCAGAACCTGCAGTGCCTGGAGTACAGAGGAGCAGAGGATGTGTGCCCAGAACCTGCAGTGCCTGGAGTACAGAGGAGCAGAGGATGTGTGCCCAGAACCTGCAGTGCCTGGAGTACAGAGGAGCAGAGGATGTGTGCCCAGAACCTGCAGTGCCTGGAGTACAGAGGAGCAGAGGATGTGTGCCCAGAACCTGCAGTGCCTGGAGTACAGAGGAGCAGAGGATGTGTGCCCAGAACCTGCAGTGCCTGGAGTACAGAGGAGCAGAGGATGTGTGCCCAGAACCTGCAGTGCCTGGAGTACAGAGGAGCAGAGGATGTGTGCCCAGAACCTGCAGTGCCTGGAGTACAGAGGAGCAGAGGATGTGTGCCCAGAACCTGCAGTGCCTGGAGTACAGAGGAGCAGAGGATGTGTGCCCAGAACCTGCAGTGCCTGGAGTACAGAGGAGCAGAGGATGTGTGCCCAGAACCTGCAGTGCCTGGAGTACAGAGGAGCAGAGGATGTGTGCCCAGAACCTGCAGTGCCTGGAGTACAGAGGAGCAGAGGATGTGTGCCCAGAACCTGCAGTGCCTGGAGTACAGAGGAGCAGAGGATGTGTGCCCAGAACCTGCAGTGCCTGGAGTACAGAGGAGCAGAGGATGTGTGCCCAGAACCTGCAGTGCCTGGAGTACAGAGGAGCAGAGGATGTGTGCCCAGAACCTGCAGTGCCTGGAGTACAGAGGAGCAGAGGATGTGTGCCCAGAACCTGCAGTGCCTGGAGTACAGAGGAGGAGAGGATGTGTGCCCAAACCTGCAGTTCCTGGAGTACAGAGGAGCAGAGGATGTGTGCCCAGAACCTGCAGTGCCTGGAGTACAGAGGAGCAGAGGATGTGTGCCCAGAACCTGCAGTGCCTGGAGTACAGAGGAGCAGAGGATGTCTGCCCAGAACCTGCAGTGCCTGGAGTACAGAGGAGCAGAGGATGTGTGCCCAGAACCTGCAATGCCTGGAGTACAGAGGAGCAGAGGATGTGTGCCCAGAACCTGCAATGCCTGGAGTACAGAGGAGCAGAGGATGTCTGCCCAGAACCTGCAGTGCCTGGAGTAGAGAGGAGCAGAGGATGTGTGCCCAGAACCTGCAGTGCCTGGAGTACAGAGGAGCAGAGGATGTGTGACCAGAACCTGCAGTGCCTGGAGTACAGAGGAGCAGAGGATGTGTGACCAGAACCTGCAGTGCCTGGAGTACAGAGGAGCAGAGGATGTGTGACCAGAACCTGCAGTGCCTGGAGTACAGAGGAGCAGAGGATGTGTGCCCAAAACCTGCAGTGCCTGGAGTACAGAGGAGCAGAGGATGTGTGCCCAGAACCTGCAGTGCCTGGAGTACAGAGGAGCAGAGGATGTGTGCCCAGAACCTGCAGTGCCTGGAGTAGAGAGGAGCAGAGGATGTGTGCCCAGAACCTGCAGTGCCTGGAGTACAGAGGAGCAGAGGATGTGTGACCAGAACCTGCAGTGCCTGGAGTACAGAGGAGCAGAGGATGTGTGACCAGAACCTGCAGTGCCTGGAGTACAGAGGAGCAGAGGATGTGTGCCCAGAACCTGCAGTGCCTGGAGTACAGAGGAGCAGAGGATGTGTGCCCAGAACCTGCAGTGCCTGGAGTACAGAGGAGCAGAGGATGTGTGCCCAGAACCTGCAGTGCCTGGAGTACAGAGGAGCAGAGGATGTGTGCCCAGAACCTGCAGTGCCTGGAGTACAGAGGAGCAGAGGATGTGTGCCCAGAACCTGCAGTGCCTGGAGTACAGAGGAGCAGAGGATGTGTGCCCAGAACCTGCAGTGCCTGGAGTACAGAGGAGCAGAGGATGTGTGACCAGAACCTGCAGTGCCTGGAGTACAGAGGAGCAGAGGATGTGTGCCCAGAACCTGCAGTGCCTGGAGTACAGAGGAGCAGAGGATGTGTGCCCAGAACCTGCAATGCCTGGAGTACAGAGGAGCAGAGGATGTCTGCCCAGAACCTGCAATGCCTGGAGTACAGAGGAGCAGAGGATGTGTGCCCAGAACCTGCAGTGCCTGGAGTACAGAGGAGCAGAGGATGTCTGCCCAGAACCTGCAGTGCCTGGAGTACAGAGGAGCAGAGGATGTCTGCCCAGAACCTGCAGTGCCTGGAGTACAGAGGAGCAGAGGATGTGTGCCCAGAACCTGCAGTGCCTGGAGTACAGAGGAGCAGAGGATGTCTGCCCAGAACCTGCAATGCCTGGAGTACAGAGGAGCAGAGGATGTCTGCCCAGAACCTGCAGTGCCTGGAGTACAGAGGAGCAGAGGATGTGTGCCCAGAACCTGCAGTGCCTGGAGTACAGAGGAGCAGAGGATGTGTGCCCAGAACCTGCAATGCCTGGAGTACAGAGGAGCAGAGGATGTGTGCCCAGAACCTGCAGTGCCTGGAGTACAGAGGAGCAGAGGATGTGTGCCCAGAACCTGCAATGCCTGGAGTACAGAGGAGCAGAGGATGTCTGCCCAGAACCTGCAATGCCTGGAGTACAGAGGAGCAGAGGATGTGTGCCCAGAACCTGCAGTGCCTGGAGTACAGAGGAGCAGAGGATGTGTGCCCAGAACCTGCAGTGCCTGGAGTACAGAGGAGCAGAGGATGTCTGCCCAGAACCTGCAATGCCTGGAGTACAGAGGAGCAGAGGATGTGTGCCCAGAACCTGCAGTGCCTGGAGTACAGAGGAGCAGAGGATGTCTGCCCAGAACCTGCAATGCCTGGAGTACAGAGGAGCAGAGGATGTCTGCCCAGAACCTGCAGTGCCTGGAGTACAGAGGAGCAGAAGATGTGTGCCCAGAACCTGCAGTGCCTGGAGTACAGAGGAGCAGAGGATGTGTGCCCAGAACCTGCAGTGCCTGGAGTACAGAGGAGCAGAGGATGTGTGCCCAGAACCTGCAGTTCCTGGAGTACAGAGGAGCAGAGGATGTGTGCCCAGAACCTGCAGTTCCTGGAGTACAGAGGAGCAGAGGATGTGTGCCCAGAACCTGCAGTTCCTGGAGTACAGAGGAGCAGAGGATGTGTGCCCAGAACCTGCAGTGCCTGGAGTACAGAGGAGCAGAGGATGTGTGCCCAGAACCTGCAGTGCCTGGAGTACAGAGGAGCAGAGGATGTGTGCCCAGAACCTGCAGTGCCTGGAGTACAGAGGAGCAGAGGATGTGTGCCCAGAACCTGCAGTTCCTGGAGTACAGAGGAGCAGAGGATGTGTGCCCAGAACCTGCAGTTCCTGGAGTACAGAGGAGCAGAGGATGTGTGCCCAGAACCTGCAGTGCCTGGAGTACAGAGGAGCAGAGGATGTGTGCCCAGAACCTGCAGTGCCTGGAGTACAGAGGAGCAGAGGATGTGTGCCCAGAACCTGCAGTGCCTGGAGTACAGAGGAGCAGAGGATGTGTGCCCAGAACCTGCAGTGCCTGGAGTACAGAGGAGCAGAGGATGTGTGCCCAGAACCTGCAGTGCCTGGAGTACAGAGGAGCAGAGGATGTCTGCCCAGAACCTGCAGTGCCTGGAGTACAGAGGAGCAGAGGATGTGTGCCCAGAACCTGCAATGCCTGGAGTACAGAGGAGCAGAGGATGTGTGCCCAGAACCTGCAGTTCCTGGAGTACAGAGGAGCAGAGGATGTGTGCCCAGAACCTGCAGTGCCTGGAGTACAGAGGAGCAGAGGATGTGTGCCCAGAACCTGCAGTGCCTGGAGTACAGAGGAGCAGTCAGTGCTTCTGTCCTGCGATAGAGAGTAAGTGGAGCTCAACAAATAGCACAGGGCTATAATAAAATGGCAGCTAGTCACACCTACAGCAGTGAGTTGTGCAGCCCCCAGAGGCGTGCCCAGCTCACTGCTAATGCTGCTGCAATGTTACAGATAGGGTCCGAGCCGGTCTATTATCTCCTATGTCCATGGGGTGCCGTAATCTGACACTGATAGTGCCCTGCTACTGCTGCAAAACCAAGATGTCAGCCCCCAGTGCATTCTTTCTACTCATATAACACACGAAATCTGTTTCACATGCATTCAAATCTGGGTTATAACAGCATGTTATGCTACATTGATTAATTAATGATCTACAAACGCGGTACCTTCCCTTTAAGGTCTAAAACGTCTGAAAATGATGGAAACACTGCTCAAATGACACAGGGACCTCATGGGGATCGCCCCTGGAAATATTCCTGACTCCTAGTTCACAGCCTTAATCATTTTTTTCCGAGATTCATGACATTTTTCTCGGTGCTACAAAAAACACATGAAAACGAAACCAAAACGGGTTTTGCTTGGAAATATGACAAGGTCCATCCATTGCAGATTAATGATTTGCCTGTATGGCCAAATATTTCACCCCAGACCAAAAATTTCCTCTCTCACTTGGGCTTAGTTCACACGCAGCGTTTTTGCAGCATTTTTCAACGTTAACATTGCTTTCAACCCCTACAAATCCATTCACTGTGTAACATTTAACCCCCCTAGCTGGCCATGTGGTGTGTGACACATAAGCAGACCCATCTTGTTTCATTTATGAAGGAGCGACTCTTAAAGTCACAGAGCCTATTTTTACTGGTGCATCAGGCGGCATTAATCTTCTTAACCCCTTCAAGACCCAGCCTATTTTGACCTTAAAGACCTTGCCGTTTTTTGCAATTCTGACCAGTGTCCCTTTATGAGGTAATAACTCAGGAACGCTTCAACGGATCCTAGCGGTTCTGAGATTGTTTTTTCGTGACATATTGGGCTTCATGTTAGTGGTAAATTTAGGTCAATAAATTCTGCATTTATTTGTGATAAACACGGAAATTTGGCGAAAATTTTGAAAATTTCGCAATTTTCACATTTTGAATTTTTATTCTGTTAAACCAGAGAGATATGTGACACAAAATAGTTAATAAATAACATTTCCCACACGTCTACTTTACATCAGCACAATTTTGGAAACAAAATTTTTTTTTGTTAGGAAGTTATAAGGGTTAAAATTCGACCAGCGATTTGTCATTTTTACAACGAAATTTACAAAACCATTTTTTTTAGGGACCACCTCACATTTGAAGTCAGTTTGAGGGGTCTATTTGGCTGAAAATACCCAAAAGTGACACCATTCTAAAAACTGCACCCCTCAAGGTGCTCAAAACCACATTCAAGAAGTTTATTAACCCTTCAGGTGCTTCACAGCAGCAGAAGCAACATGGAAGGAAAAAATGAACATTTAACTTTTTAGTCACAAAAATTATCTTTTAGCAACAATTTTTTTATTTTCCCAATGGTAAAAGGAGAAACTGAACCACGAAAGTTGTTGTCCAATTTGTTCTGAGTACGCTGATACCTCATATGTGGGGGTAAACCACTGTTTTGGCGCACGGCAGGGCTTGGAAGGGAAGGAGCGCCATTTGACTTTTTGAATCAAAAATTGGCTCCACTCTTTAGCGGACACCATGTCACGTTTGGAGAGCCCCCGTGTGCCTAAAAATTGGAGCTCCCCCACAAGTGACCCCATTTTGGAAACTAGACGCCCCAAGGAACTTATCTAGATGCATAGTGAGCACTTTGAACCCCCAGGTGCTTCACAAATTGATCCGTAAAAATGAAAAAGTACTTTTTTTTCACAAAAAAATTCTTTTAGCCTCAATTTTTTCATTTTCACATGGGCAACAGGATAAAATGGATCCTAAAATGTGTTGGGCAATTTCTCCTGAGTACACCAATACCTCACATGTGGAGGTAAACCACTGTTTGGGCACATGGTAAGGCTCGGAAGGGAAGGAGCGCCATTTGACTTTTTGAATGAAAAATTATTTCCATCGTTAGCGGACACCATGTCGCGTTTGGATAGCTCCTGTGTGCCTAAACATTGGCGCTCCCCCACAAGTGACCCCATTTTGGAAACTAGACCCCCCAAGGAACTAATTTAGATGCCTAGTGAGCACTTTAAACCCTCAGGTGCTTCACAAATTGATCTGTAAAAATGAAAAAGTAATTTTTTTTCACAAAAAAATTCTTTTCGCCTCAATTTTTTCATTTTCACATGGGCAGTAGGATAAAATGGATCATAAAATTTGTTGGGCAATTTCTCCTGAGTACGCCGATACCTCATATGTGGGGGTAAACCACTGTTTGGGCACTCGGCAGGGCTCGGAAGAGAAGGCGCGCCATTTGACTTTTTGAATGGAAAATTAGCTCCAATTGTTAGCGGACACCATGTCGCGTTTGGAGAGCCCCTGTGTGCCTAAACATTGGAGCTCCCGCACAAGTGACCCCATTTTGGAAACTAGACCCCCCAGGGAACTTATCTAGATGCATATTGAGCACTTTAAACCCCCAGGTGCTTCACAGAAGTTTATAACGCAGAGCCATGAAAATAAAAAATAATTTTTCTTTCCTCAAAAATGATTTTTTAGCCTGGAATTTCCTATTTTGCCAAGGATAATAGGAGAAATTGGACCCCAAATATTGTTGTCCAGTTTGTCCTGAGTACGCTGATACCCCATATGTGGGGGTAAACCACTGTTTGGGCGCACGGCAGGGCTCGGAAGGGATGGCACGCCATTTGGCTTTTTAAATGGAAAATTAGCTCCAATCATTAGCGGACACCATGTCACGTTTGGAGAGCCCCTGTGTGCCTAAACATTGGAGATCCCCCAGAAATGACACCATTTTAGAAACTAGACCCCCAAAGGAACTAATCTAGATGTGTGGTGAGGACTTTGAACCCCCAAGTGCTTCACAGAAGTTTATAACGCAGAGCCATGAAAAAAAAAAAAAAATTATTTTCTCAAAAATGATCTTTTAGCCTGCAATTTTTTATTTTCCCAAGGGTAACAGGAGAAATTTGACCCCAAAAGTTGTTGTCCAGTTTCTCCTGAGTACGCTGATACCCCATATGTGGGGGTAAATCACTGTTTGGGCACATGCCGGGGCTCGGAAGTGAAGTAGTGACGTTTTGAAATGCAGACTTTGATGGAATGCTCTGTGGGCGTCACGTTGCGTTTGCAGAGCCCCTGATGTGGCTTAACAGTAGAAACCCCCCACAAGTGACCCCATTTTGGAAACTAGACCCCCAAAGGAACTTATCTAGATGTGTGGTGAGCACTTTGAACCCCCAAGTGCTTCATAGAAGTTTATAATGTAGAGCCGTGAAAATAATAAATACGTTTTCTTTCCTCAAAAATAATTATTTAGCCCAGAATTTTTTATTTTCCCAAGGGTAACAGGAGAAATTTGACCCCAATATTTGTTGTCCAGTTTCTCCTGAGTACGGTGATACCCCATATGTGGGGGTAAACTACTGTTTGGGCACATGCCGGGGCTTGGAATTGAAGTAGTGACGTTTTGAAATGCAGACTTTGATGGAATGCTCTGCGGGCGTCACGTTGCGTTTGCAGAGCCCCTGATGTGCCTAAACAGTAGAAACCCCCCACAAGTGACCCCATTTTGGAAACTAGACCCTGAAAGGAACTTATCTAGATGTGTGGTGAGCACTTTGAACCCCCAAGTGCTTCATAGAAGTTTATAATGCAGAGCCGTGAAAATAATAAATACGTTTTCTTTCCTCAAAAATAATTTTTTAGCCCAGAATTTTTTATTTTCCCAAGGGTTACAGGAGAAATTGGACCCCAAAAGTTGTTGTCCAGTTTCTCCTGAGTACGCTGATACCCCATGAGTGGGGATAAACCACTGTTTGGGCACACGTCGGGGCTCAGAAGGGAAGTAGTGACTTTTGAAATGCAGACTTTGATGGAATGGTCTGCGGGTGTCACGTTGCGTTTGCAGAGCCCCTGGTGTGCCTAAACAGTAGAAACCCCCCACAAGTGACCCCATTTTAGAAACTAGACCCCCCAAGGAACTTATCTAGATATGTGGTGAGCACTTTGAACCCCCAAGTGCTTCACAGACGTTTACAACGCAGAGCCGTGAAAATAAAAAATCATTTTTCTTTCCTCAAAAATTATGTTTTAGCAAGCATTTTTTTAGATTCACAAGGGTAACAGGAGAAATTGGACCCCAGTAATTGTTGCGCAGTTTGTCCTGAGTATGCTGGTACCCCATATGTGGGGGTAAACCACTGTTTGGGCACACGTCAGGGCTCGGAAGTGAGGGAGCACCATTTGACTTTTTGAATACGAGATTGGCTGGAATCAATGGTGGCGCCATGTTGCGTTTGGAGACCCCTGATGTGCCTAAACAGTGGTAACCCCTCAATTCTAACTCCAACACTAACCCCAACACACCCCTAACCCTAATCCCAACTGTAGCCATAATCCTAATCACAACCCTAACCCCAACACACCCCTAACCACAACACTAACCCCAACACACCCCTAACCCTAACCACAACCCTAATTCCAACCCTAACCCTAAGGCTATGTGCCCACGTTGCGGATTCGTGTGAGATATTTCCGCACCATTTTTGAAAAATCTGCGGGTAAAAGGCACTGTGTTTTACCTGCGGATTTTCCGCGGATTTCCAGTGTTTTTTGTGCGGATTTCACCTGCGGATTCCTATTGAGGAACAGGTGTAAAACGCTGCGGAATCCGCACAAAGAATTGACATGCTGCGGAAAATACAACGCAGCGTTCCCGCGCGGTATTTTCCGCACCATGGGCACAGCGGATTTGGTTTTTCATATGTTTACATGGTACTGTAAACCTGATGGAACACTGCTGCGAATCCGTAGCCAAATCAGCACCGTGTGCACATAGCCTAATTCTAAAGGTATGTGCACACGCTGCGGAAAACGCTGCGGATCCGCAGCAGTTTCCCATGAGTGTACAGTTCAATGTAAACCTATGGGAAACAAAAATCGCTGTACACATGCTGCGGAAAAACTGCACGGAAACGCAGCGGTTTACATTCCACAGCATGTCACTTCTTTGTGCGGATTCCGCAGCGGTTTTACAACTGCTCCAATAGAAAATCGCAATTGTAAAACCACAGTGAAATGCGCAGAAAAAAACGCGGTAAATCCGCCATAAATCCGCAGCGGTTTAGCACTGCGGATTTATCAAATCCGCAGCGGAAAAATCCGCAGAGGACCAGAATACGTGTGCACATTCCTAACCCTAACCCTAACCCTAGCCCTAACCCTAACCCTAGCCCTAACCCTACTAACCCTACCCCTAACCCTTACCCTACCCCTAACCCTACCCCTAACCCTAACCCTAGCCCTACCCCTAACCCTACCCCTAACCCTACCCCTAACCCTAACCCTATTCTAACATTAGTGGAAAAAAAAAAATTTCTTTATTTTTTTATTGTCCCTACCTATGGGGGTGACAAAGGGGGGGGTCATTTATTATTTTTTTTATTTTGATCACTGAGATAGATTATATCTCAGTGATCAAAATGCACTTTGGAACGAATCTGCCGGCCGGCAGATTCGGCGGGCGCACTGCGCATGCGCCCGCCATTTTGGAAGATGGCGGCGCCCGGGAGAAGACGGACGGGACCACGGCTGGATCGGTAAGTATGATAGGGTGGGGGTGGACCACGGGGGGGGGGATCGGAGCACGGGGGGGGAATCGGAGCGCGGGAGGGGTGGAACGGAGCGCGGGGGGCGTGGAACGGAGCACGGGGGGGCTGGAACGGAGCACGGGGGGTGGAACGGAGCACGGGGGGGGGTGGATCGGAGTGCAGGGGGGGTGATTGGAGCACGGGGGGGTGATTGGAGCACGGGGGGAGCGGACACGAGCACGGGGGGGAGCGGAGCACTGGACGGAGGGGAGCCGGAGCAGTGTACTGGCCAGATCGGGGGGGTGGGGGGGCGATCGGAGGGGTGGGGTGGGGGCACACTAGTATTTCCAGCCATGGCCGATGATATTGCAGCATCGGCCATGGCTGGATTGTAATATTTCACCCGTTATAATGGGTGAAATATTACAAATCGCTCTGATTGGCAGTTTCACTTTCAACAGCCAATCAGAGCGATCGTAGCCACGAGGGGGTGAAGCCACCCCCCCTGGGCTAAACTACCACTCCCCCTGTCCCTGCAGATCGGGTGAAATGGGAGTTAACCCTTTCACCCGGTCTGCAGGGACGCGATCTTTCCATGACGCCGCATAGGCGTCATGGGTCGGATTGGCACCGACTTTCATGACGCCTACGTGGCGTCAAAGGTCGGGAAGGGGTTAAAGGGCCATTATTAAACAGTGGGTCTCCTAAACTGTTGTAGCCTATGCTGTAAGTGGATGGGCTGCCAAGAATTACGACGCACCACAATACCCCTGACATAAGATGTCCAGGAGGGCCTCCTGAAAAAATGTTCCATTGAATGCAAGGCCTGCCCTGCTACCAATTCATGTGCACCGCAATAAGCCTTGGGACCCACATACTGGATGGGCCCAGGAAAATCCACTTCACAAGATGCATTTTGTGCTCTATACTCCATTGTTTTACACATTGGCAGCAAGACCAGCCCTGCTGCATACTCATATTCACCCCATTATGCCTTGGAACCCATATACTGGATGGCCCAGGAAAATCCACTCATATTTTTTAATGGTATGATGGTTCCCTCTTTGCACAATTATTTACAGGAGAATTTGGCAATTTTTTTGCCATGTTTTTAACACTAAGATTCAGAAACAGCTTTTAAAAAGGCTAATGCAATACAATGCAATTTTATTGCAAACTACAAAATTCAAGGAATAGTATGATTGAATAATGTGTGTGTACACTTTTGTATATGTTAACATACGCAGGTTAACAAGTACATATAAGGATTAAATAAATATAGTGATTACGTATATATGAAGATTAACTACATACAGTATACTTAGATCATCACCAAGAGGCTTTTAAACATCATCCCTCTGGAACATCAGAGATGCAACACCAAGACAGAGAACCCCTGGGAGATTACCTACACTGCATGGGCATCCCCAATTATGCAGGTATCAGCACACTGGACATGTACAGGTACCCCAATTTTGGCATTTGTCTTAGTAATGTTCTTCTGTCTTATATAGTTATTTACACTATGTAGTAACTTTAGTTTCACCCAGACTTTCAAGTGGCCACTTTTCAAGGTTGGATGAAACTGAGATATCATGGACTCATCAGATGAGGGGCCATAAACCCCTAGAAAATAAAAGCCACAAGGATTTAGATCAAACCACCACCGGCATAGTTTCGGTAAACCTTAATATTTTACAATAACAAACAGCAAACATATAGAGGCTTAGAACTGTTTGTGAAGTGAATAAACAAACATTTATCAAGATTGTGTCACTATGAGCATTGTCTGTCATCTCTAAATGTTTTACAAGAAAGGCAGCTATGTGATTGTCTGAAGGCATTCGGTATACAGTATTTCAATCTTGTTTAAAAATCGCCATTTATATGTTCTCCATTTGTACAATTGAGGCAGCCAAAGTTATGGCTCTCAAGGAGAGAAACTAATATAGTGGACAAAAAAATATTTGTAATGAACTACTGAGCCAAACTAAGAGCATTGCTTTAACCCTGCTGTTCTGTTCGGTCTGGGGAGACCTATTTTGAACTTTGGTATTTTTTGGGGTGTTCAAGATGCGGTTCTGAAACTTGTGGTTGATTGACTTAAATGAGGATGGGTCGGTCGGCCACGGGTTTCAGAGCCGCATCTTGAATATTTTAAAGAATATTGAAGTTCAAAGTCGGTCATTTTTGACCAACAGAACAGCAGGGTTAACAAAATTATATGAAGTGTATTGTGCCCAATGTGAGCAACCAGGCAACACAAATAGGAGCTTTTTAAGGTACACAAATGTTATCAAGTCTTTGACAACAAGGATGTGGTTTCACTAATGTGGGGTACCTTTTTTAAAAATACACCAGTGCCATTGCAGGCCCCTTGCCCAAAATTCACCGGCCTCTAACAGTACAAAGCACGTTCACCCTGGTGATCTAGTGGCAGTTAAACAAGAGACACTGCAGGAGATAGAGTTAAGAAGTAGGCCCAATGTAGTGGTGTTGGTCACTGAGACTTGTAATGCACTTCATGAGCTACCAAACAATTCCCCAATGGGGAAATGCTTTTTTAAAAATAGACTAGTGCCATCACAGCTCCCTTGCCCAAAATGCACTGTACAGAGCACGTTCACCCTGGTGATCTAGTAGCAGGTGAAGGACGCACTGCAGGAGATAGACTTAAGAAGTAGGCCCAATGTAATGTAATGCCCAATTCACCAATGTGTGGTCCTTTATTTACAAATTAAAATAGGCCCATCACAGCCCCCTTGCCCAAAATGCACCGTACAGTGCACGTTCACCCTGGTGATCTAGTGGCAGGTGAAGGACACACTGCAGGAGACAGACTTAAGAAGTAGGCCCAATGTAATATAATGCCCAATTCCCCAATGTGTGGTCCTTTCTTTACAAATTAAAATAGTGCCATCACAGCTCCCTTGCCCAAAATGCACTGTACAGAGCACGTTCACCCTGTTGATCTTGTGGCAGGTGAAGGACACACTGCAGGAGACAGAGTTAAGAAGTAGGCCCCATGTAGTGGTGTGTGTCTCTGAGACTTGTAATGCAGTGCATGTGCTGCCAAAAAATTTCCCAACGGGGGGACCTTTTTTAAAAATAGACTAGTGTCATCACGGCCCCCTTGACCAAAATGCACCGTACAGAGCACGTTCACCCTGGTGATCTAGTGGCAGGTGAAGGACGCACTGCAGGAGACAGACTTAAGAAGTAGGCCCAATGTAATGTAATGCCCAATTCCCCAATATGGGGTCCTGTTTTTAGTAAATAAAATAGGGCCTTCACAGCCCCCGTGCCCAAAAATTCACCAGCCTATAACAGTACAGAGCACATTCACCCCGGTCATCTAGTGGTTGTGTATGATGAGGATGAGGATAAGTAAGAGGATAACAACAAACAGACCAAATGTGGAAGCGTATACCTATGTGTGGTTGTAAAGAGGTGCATGAGAATACACCTCCCCAAAAGAGTGAACTTTGCCATTGCTCCCCTGCCTGAGCTGGATTGTACTTCTGTCTCTCTGGCTTGGACTCCTTGGTTGTACAACAAACTCTGACGTCTGCTGCCAGCATTTTCACATGAGAATTTTCTAAGTAATTCCGCTACAAGGGCACTGTGGTACTGCAACATTTTAGTACCACCTCTCTGCCTCTTGTAGAATAGATTGAAAGATCTCCTTGTAGTGTGTGTCTAGAAGTGTCACCAACCAGTAATGAGTGTCACCCAAAATTTTTCTAATGTGAGGGTCACATGAAACGCAGCGCAACATAAAGTCAGCCATGCGTGCCAGAGTGCTAACAGGCAGGACCTCCGTGTCCTCACCAACAGGACGACTGACCATGCTGTCCTCCTCCTCCTCCCTGTCCCCAGGCCATCCCCGCTGAACAGACGGTATGACAGCTGTCTTTGTTGTACCATCTATAGCACATGAAAGTAGCTCCTGTTCTTCCTCCTCATTGCCTACCAATCCACGTTGAAAAGACATGAGGCTGGGCTGAGTGTAATCACCCTGTATGGTTCCTTGCTCCATGTCCTCGTGCTCTGCCTGAAATGCATCCTCTTTAATTGTGAGCAGAGAGGTTTTCAGAATGCTGAGAAGCGGGATGGTGATGCTAATTATGGCGTCATCACCGCTCACCATCTTGGTGCAGTCCTTAAAGTTTTTGGAGGATGGTACATATGTCGGACATCCATGTCCACTCCTGAGGTCTTATGTGTGGAGTCTGAACTGAATATCGACAGCCTTGTTGATGTTGGTAGTCAATAACTGCCCTCTTCAGCTCACAAAGCCTTTCCAACATAAGCAGTGTAGAGTTCCAGTGCATGGGGACCTCACACACCAGCCGGTGACCTAGAAGCTACAAATGCTGCTGAAGCACGGCTGAAACTGTAGCTGACTCTCTAAAATGTGCAGACAGATGGCGTACTTTCTCTAGCAGATCTGGCAGCTCCGGGTAGCTTTACAGAAAATGTTGAACCACGAGGTTAAACACATGAGCCAAGCAAGGTGTGTTAGCTCACCTTGCCTCAGAGCCGCCACCAATTTACGGCCTTTGTCATCCACGACCATGCTTGGCTGTATGTTCAACGGTGTCATCCAAACATCTGACTGCTCTTTCAGCGCTGTCCACAACTCTTCTGCATTGTGTGGTTTGTCACCTATGCAGATTAGCTTCGGCACAGCCTGCTGCCGCTTGGCTGAGGCAGTGCTGCAGTGCTTCCAGCTTCTGACTGATGTGTTGATTTCAGAGATGGAGGATGAAGAGGAGCAGGTGCAGGAGCTGAACACTGTGGGGCCAACCCTGATTGACGTAGGGCCAGAAATCCTCGGCGTGGGGAGGATGTGTTCCATCCCAAGGTCCAACTGGGTCCCACCTTCCACTGCTATCCCAGTGTGCGTCAGTGAGATGTACCATCCCTGCCCACAAGCACTTGTTCAAGTGTCCGTGGTTAGGTGGACTTTCCCCGTAACAGCATTCTTGAGGGCATGGGTAATGATTTGGGACACATGCTGGTGTAATGCTGGTGCGGCACACCGAAATAGTGGTGACTGGGGACCAAGTACCTTGGGATGGCCGCCGCCATCAGGTTGCGGAAAGCTTCCATCTCAACGAGTTTAAAAGGCAGCATTTCAAGTGCAAGCAGAAGAGAAATATTAGAATTTAGGACTATGGCCTGTGGGGCGTTGGTGGAGTATTTCCGCTTGCGTTCCAAAGACTGGGTTATAGACAATTGAAGGCAGTGCTGGGACAAGGACGTGGATGGGCTTGATGGTGCTGCTTGACTGTGGGCCACAGCAGGTGCAGGGCTAGAGGCATCTTCACATGCATGGTGTGCTGGGGATTGTCTTCTCCGCAAAACAGTGGAAGAAGCAGTGGTGGACCTGCAGGCACTGGTCATGGATCCTGGAGTTCAGCCCACAAAGTAGGGTGCTTTGCTGCCATGTGCCTGATCATGCTAGTGGTGGTCAGGCTGGTTGTTTTGCTACCCCTGCTGATGTGGGCATGGTAGGTGCTGCAAATGGCCTGTTTGGGATTATCGACAGAGTCTTTAAAAAATAACCAGACTAGGGAAGATCTAAAAGTTGGAATGGCAACTTCTCTCATGTTGGTGTTACGGGGAACGGATGCACGTCTTCTGTCTGTGGCCAGCACACTGCTTCTTCCTGCCTGTTGGGGTGATATGCCTCCTTCCCCATGTGTACTGCTGCCCTCGCTCTGCATCTCCTCCTGCCAGGTTGGGTCAGTCACATAGTCATCCACCACCTTGTCTTCCACATCCGCACCCTGCTCCTCCTCCTGACTTTCTGGAAATTGTGTCTCATCATCGTCCACCTCTTCTGACACTTTCCCACCATTGCCTTCGCGTGATTGGGGCTGGTCAAATCTTTGGGCATCTCTACATGCGATCTCAGCTGTCCCCACTTCAAGTTGACCGGCCGATGGTACTGAATCTTGAATGGAAAACTGAACAGCTCTTCAGAGTGTCCAAGTCTGGGATCAGTTGTCTCAGGCCTAATAGAACAGACTGTATTCAATTTTGGGGGCTTTTTTGTGAAGTAAATTTATGCTAAATAGTGCTGTATAGAATTACAGTATTAGACAGCAAAAAATGAGGTACACTGGCCTACAATGCCCAAACTTGGAGCATGCAGATACAGTATATGAGTGCTGGAAATACGACACTGGCAAATATGTGGCCTTTATTTTTATAAGCAAAATAGTGCTGTATAGAATTATAGTATCAGACAGCAAAGAAAGGGGTACATCGGCCTACAATGCGCTAACTTGGAGCACGCAGATATATGAGAGCTGTAATATACAGGGTGGAGCGCGGTAATTTGCTTTTTTGCACTGCATGCTGTGGCGGCACTGTCGGTCGAAGAGAGGGGAGAGTGGGTGTGGCTTACAGTGGCTGATGGGAGATTTGTATTCCTCTGCCTTTCAGTTGCCATCATGCAGTGGACACGTGAGGAGAGGTCATTTTGTGTTGAAGCGTAGTTTTCAAATGCCCACTCGAACATTGCAGTGCAGCGTGCTTTTCGTTTACAATTCGCTGTTCCTCCACGCGGACGTGTTCCTGGACGGCAATCAATTGTAAATTGGGTGAATGCATTCAGAAGAGCAGGGAATATGTCATGGGTACGAAGGGGACCTGAGAGAAGGATTACAACACCACAAAACATGGAGAGAGTTAGAGCAGCAGTACTGCAATCTCCGAAACGCTCTGCTCGGAAGCAATCATTTGCTCTTGGCATTTCAAGACGTTCTCTCCACCGGATTCTTCATGATGAACTGAATTTTCACCCGTATAAAATGTGCGTGGTCCAACATTTGTCAGCATGGGACTATTTGACACGGCGGACCTCTTGTGAAGACATGTTAGCAACGATACCCCGTGACGCAATTGTGTTTTTTTCTGATGAGGCACATTTTCACCTCAGTGGGTGTGTAAACAAACAAAATATGCGTTACTGGAGTGAAACAAACCCCAGAGAAGTTCACGAGAGACCTCTGCATTCGGACCGCGTCACTGTGTGGTGCGCCATATCACGAGTAGGCATCATTGGTCCTTACTTTTTTCAGGATAATGGTCGTGCCATAACTGTGAACTCCGAACGGTACTTGTCTATGATACAGGATTATTTTCAGCCGGCTCTTGAGGCAATGGAACTAGAGGATACATGGTTCCAACAGGATGGTGCCACTGCACACACAGCGAGGGTTACCATGAATTGTTTGAGGCAAATGTTTCCTGGACGGCTTATCTCTTTGAGGGGAGATGTGAACTGGCCAGCACGCTCACCAGATTTAGCCCCATGCGATTTTTTCCTTTGGGGTTACCTGAAGTCTAAGGTGTATATCAACCGTCCCAACACCTTGGAAGACCTAAGGAACAATATTGAAGCTGAAATTGGCAGAATACCAGTGGACATGCTTGTTAGAGTTCATGAAAACTTCAGAAAACGTATGCAGCAGTGTGTGGATAGCGAAGGTCGACATTTGCCAGATACACTATTTAAAACCATGTAATTTAAAAATTCCATTACTGTTCAGTATAATTAAAATATAAAATAAATTTTTCTAATGATCATAATTTTTTTATTTCATTCCCAAATCAGCAAATTACCGCGCTTTGTAATTTTGGAAGCTAAACAGTGCTGTATAGAATTAGAGTCTCAGACAGCAAAAAAAGGGGAACAACGGCCTACAATGACCAAACTTGGAGCACACAGATATATGAGGCCTTTTTAGGTGAATTTAAAACACAAAAAAAAAATGGCACGAGGCTAGCACACGCAGCTATGCTACGTATGACTGACAAACTATGATTTCTCAACAGGCCTCAGTCTGACAGAACAGACTGTATATTTTAGTTTTTTTGGGGTAAATATTTGGGGGAAAAAATCCAACTAGGTATATAGTAAATAAGCAGCAGCAGACAGTTATGGAGCTTTGGGAGGGATGCAGTGGGAGCAATGGACGCACATACAATGCCTGCAGGCCTTGCACTGATGTGGATATGCTGGGCCCTGCCTACCTAGCACTGCAATATTGGGACTCACTAATTAGCCCTAAGGCTTCTTTCACACTAGCGTCGGAATCTCCCCGTCGCAATGCGTCGGGGAGAGATTCCGACGCTAGCGTTTGCTGCATTGCACAATGGGTGCAGCGGATACATTTTTCCGGCGCATCCGCTGCCCCATTGTGAGGTGCGGGGAGGTGGGGGCGGAGTTCCAGCCACGCATGCGCGGTCGGAAAAAGCGGTCCGTCAGGAGAAAAAAACGTTACATGTAGTGTTTTTCTCTCCCGACGGTCCGCCAAAGCACGACGCATCCGTCGCAAGACGGATGCGAAGTGTGGCAGTCCGTCGCAAATGCGTCGTCAATAGAAGTCTATGGGGAAAAAACGCATCCTGCAAGCACTTTTGCAGGATGCATTTTTTCTGCAAAACGAAGCATTGTGACGGATTTAAAAAAACGCTAGTGTGAAAGTACCCTAAAAAAGACTGTTGGTTTCTCAGGAGTCGTGGATGTAAGAGTTGGAGACCTGCACTAACTCTAAAACCATGATTATGACCCTATCTCGGCAGCTGCTCTCCCTACTCTCGCTGAAACAAGAGCAGATTGCGGCGAGCAGGGCAGCGCCAGGTCTCTTATACCCGGGATGATGCTCTGCGGCTCAGCCAATCATTGCACGACCACAACAAAGATGGCTGCGGCGTTTCATGGCCTGGCAGACAATCCCTGCACCGTGATTAGACCCAAAGTCCACCAAAAACGCTGGGTGGAGACACCAGTTACCGCCGAATAATCCCGGAAATGCTTGGTGCTTGCCGATTACCCTGAGTATAATGATACTCGGGCGAGTAACGAGTAGTGGTGAGCACGTTCGCTCATCACTACAGTTGAGTCCACAGCGTATCGTCCGCAACTGCAAATGCATGCAAAAATGCATGCAATTGCAGCGTTTTTTATCTGCACCAGCTTACACATGACGGAAAAAAACCCGCTGCATTTGCATGCATCTTTGCATGCATTTGCGCTTTTCATTCTCATAAGTTCGATAGGAAAAAGATTTTCCAGGAGAATTTCCTTGACACAAGCCACACCCAATGGGCGTTTTTCATGGGATTTTTGTTTATAGACCCTTGTGCAAATGCAAGCGAATGCATGTCCTTGCGTTCCTATGCGCTTCCATAGACTGTAATACGTTGTTTTGACGCACTCCTTCCGCAGGCGTCCACATGCGTATGGCGGCGGAAATTTGTCACCTAAAAAATTGCAACATGGTGCGTTAGCCACGCCCCACCACACACCGCGAAACTACGCATGCTTACGCATGTACCTGCGTCCACAATGTAAAAGATATGAAATCAAGATGCATGCGAATGTATGCACCAGAAACACTGCGGACACAACCGCAAATTTGAAATCGGTCTAAAGCATGCAAAATGTAAAAAAAAAATGTTTAAAAAAAATAAAAAATATATAACAGTTCAAATCAAGTGAAGGATCTTCGCACACCGCATGGACATATTCTGGCTTAAGCTACCTTGGTTCTGAAGGTAATTCACTGGTGGGCTCTGGACTCTGCCAAGGAAATAGGGTTCTGTTGACCCATGCTGCCAACAATATGTCATGGATCCCAACAATATGTGAGGGATCCCGGGGAGGATATCTTTATCGTCCCCACCACTCACACCAATTTGTCATGAACCAGGGTTGTTTGGTTGCCCATGGTTCCTTCTGAAGGGGATTTATCTATATCCCACTTCCCAGCTCCGGTTTGGAACTTGCAGCTCTCTGGCACCCCTTTACCCTCAGGTCAGATTAGGTACTGCACCTAGGGCAATTAGTCACCAGAAGGGCTTTCTGCTATGTACTGGCTATTGGGCACGCTACAGCGAGGGCGATATAACTACTCCCATGCAGGCGGGAACAATAATTATCAATGCCGCCATCGCTACAAAGCCTCCCATTTGCACAGAACAAAGTATGCTGCCACCAGCTCCGACCAACGGGTCCAGAGCCAACCCAAATCAGTAGCGTAACTCACTTCAGAGGACGCGACAGTTCATATGGAGCATGAAGAGATAAGCTAATAATTTTATATTTTACGCAATAAAAAGGTAGGCAGTGTTTTCAAAGTATTAAAAATATATTATAAAGAAGACAAATATATGTACAATGCAATTACAAATAAAAAAAGGGATTAAAAGTGGAAAAACAATTACATAGCGTTATGTCATCTTATCTCATGACTGGCAGTGGGCTGAGGAGGAGAAGGATGTCCATATATATCTAGATGCATGAACTCAGCTTGCCGGGCTGTTGTTAGCTCGCTTCCTGGACCAACGCTAACTCACAACCGAGCAGGCGTAAGATATGCCCTCTTGTCGTGACATCACTAAGAGGGCTGAGATATGACATGTACAACTCTTTTCTCAGAATGTGAAAACCAGTTCTTACACATATCTCACTGTATGAACCTCGTGTAAGTAAGACACGAGGCTCATGATGTTCCCCACGTCAGGGGCGTTCTTTTAAGTGTAAATACGGAGCAATTACTTGAACCACTTACTGAGAAATCCGCACTTTGCACTCATTGCGTTTAGCTGCTCGCGCTTTCAGTGGGTGATAGGTCTACCGATGGACATCCGGAATATATAATTCTTATCTGTCTAGTCCAAATCGGTGCCGCGATATAAAACTTTAATAGAACAAAGAATCTCAGGGCTTTCACACCAGTTCCAACTAGTTCTAGATAGGAGGAGGGATGAGTAGTTTTCACAGTCTGGTATTTGAGGGTAGAACCATAAATCTTCAGTGATTCTAGTGGGGGTTTTGAGTTACACACATACAAGCAGCAGGCAGCGAGAGAAGGGGGGGTCGGAATAGCCCACAGTGTGTGTCTTGTCAGCTTTATGGGACTTAGCAGAGCTCAGTGTGCGTGATAATACACAATCAAATACCTCATGTTCCTGACAGACTCATTTCCAGGGGCCTCTGGCACTCAGGGATTGCCAAAATCAGGATCTTGGGGTGGGTTTGCATCTTTTGAATTCTATCAAGATCCCCTCGAAGTTTTGGGACTTGACTCTGCTTCACAATGAGGAAAAGAAAAAGCCAACTCACCTATCTTCAGAAGGTGCACGGACCCCCGGTCCTGATGATGAGACGCATCACGTAGAAAATTGAAGAAAAAACATTCCAGTTCTTTTTGATAACATTCTTGACTTTATTTCATGCAATTAAAATACAAACAGCCCCTCGGGCAATGCACAGGAGGATATGAGCTATGCTATCTTTATCAAAGCTACACACCACTGAGTGAGAAAACATTAAAAAGCACCTGACACCAATCAAATGTCAGATTTCCATAACATGATCAAAGGTCCTTGTACAAAAAGTGCATGAATTAAACATATATAAAAACAAACATGTATACCGCTACAAATTAATTACTTACACATATAAAAATTAACAAAAAACTAATAATAGTAAAATAGCATTCATTGTGCCTTGATTTTACTAAAACAAGGACCTTTGATCATGTGATGGAAATCTGACATTTGATTGGTGTCAGGTCCTTTTTAATGTTTTCTCACTCAGTGGTGTGTAGCTTTGCTCATGTCCTCCTGTGCGTTGTCCGAGGGGCTATTTGTATTTTAATCGCATGAAATAAAGTCAACAATTTTATCAAGAATAGCTGGAACATTTTTTCTTCAATTTTCTACTTGGCAATGCTTCCATGGGAGACTGTGTATGAGGGACAATCTGAAATGTAGGACAGGAACTGTCCTCGGGAGCATTGTGGTACCGTGCTAGAAAGCATGAACCACTTCCTGCTTTGGTGTCCCTTTAACACAAAGATATACAGCAGGGTATTTGCCTCCATTGGCTGGTCTTGGCTGGCCGGTCTCTATTATGCGGAATGGGCCTATGGAGCATTCGGAGACCTTGATGGTCGGGACTGCTGCACCTCATTTCTAGTTAGCGCAGTGGTTAGGTATCACGGTGCTTAGTATCGACGCAACAGAAAATCCTCCCAGTGGACGATGTGTTTAGGACCATACTCGGTGACCTGGTGAAGGTGCGCTCTCTGGAGTATGGGAGACTGGGCGCATGGAGGGCCGCTCTCCTCTGGAGGGGATTTTCTTTTAGTGTGCCCTAGTCTGGTCCTATCGTTTCCTGGTGGTCGGCTTTGTATATATTTTTTTATCGGTATACAGTGATGAAGGGCTGCAGGTGACGAACTTGGGCTTTATTTTCTGTGGTTATTGTAGTGTTTGCTGCTGTATATGTTGTATATAGGGATATAAATTTGGTTTTAGGTGTTAGGTTGGGTGGTGAGAAAAGTGGGGAGGTGGGGGTCATCTTGTGGGACTATGAGACACTGGGGTGTTTGGAGAAAAAACTGGCACTGCCTGATCTGGCCTATGGAAGGTAGACATGGACAGGAGACATGAGACGCAAGACCAGCTCTAAGGTCAGTGCGGAGTTTGGGAATGGTGTGCTTGAGTGTGTGGTGTTTAGTTTAGTATTGTATATATTTGAATAGTTTGTGTTTGTATATGTATATACAGTATATATATATATATATATATATATATATATATATATATTTATATATATACTAGATGGAGGCCCGATGCTATCGCATCAGAAGGGCAGAAATGTCACGATGGGGGCAGGCTTTGCAGCATTGAGAATCTCTCCCCCATGTGCCCACCCACCTATCCACTCTCTCTTTCCCCATGTGCTGACTGCTCCCATCTGTGCTCTTCTTTGACCTGTGTACCCCATGTGCTCTCCCCCTTGTCTGCTGTTTCTCTCCTTCCTGTGCTGTGTTCTCCCCTCATGTGCTGTCCCATTTGGGCTGTCTCCCCCTGTGCTCTGTCTCTCTCACTCCTATGCGCTTTCTCTCTCCCCCATCTGCTCTCTTCTTCTCTCATGTCATCTGTTCTTTGACCTGTCTACCCCATGTGCTATCCCCCTTGTCTGCTGTCTCTCTCCTTCCTGTGCTGTGTTTTCCCCTCATGTGCTGTCCCGTTTGGGCTGTCTCACCCCTGTGTTCTGTCTCTCTCGCCCCTATGCGCTTTCTCTCTCCCCCATCTGCTGTCTTCTCCTCTCATGTCATCTGTTCTTTGACCTGTGTACCCCATGTGCTCTCCCCCTTGTCTGCTCTCTCTCTCTCCACCACTGTGCTTTCTTTTTCCCTCATGTGTTCTCTCATTTGAGCTGTTCCCCATGTGTGTCCTCTTTCCTATGTGCACTCGCCCCCATCTTCTTAATTTAAAGGGTAACCCAGTGTCAGAAGGACACAAATCTATGCATAGAATAAATACAATGTCCTCTTCGACTGATCCAGTATTCCCTTTAGCCTGTATGATGTTGGGGTGTAAGGCAGTGACAATCAGCCGAGTTCCATTGCAGAGACCTTTGTTGGTATTGAGGTTTTAATTTTAAGTTGGAGCCGACATGTGCAATGTTCATGTTCATCATCGTCATCAGCATCCACAGAATCGTCGCTTGTGCATACAACGTACTCGCCACTCATTCTATCCATTACTTGAGAGTTGAGAAGGTGTATGTCCTCATTTTTTGGACAGAGTATTGAATGTGATGCTGCAGTGTTAACACTGTCTTTGTCATTGGTGTCATCTTGTGAGCATGGTATTGCTGTTACGACTGCAGATTTCTGTTTGTGGCGCTGTTGTTGCCTAATAACATCCTGTGATAATCTAATGACTTTTGCACAGGGGACTCATGTGCTTGACGCCTACGCTTATATGCATTGTTTTTGTTCTAGCTATGCTGTTGCTCTTCAAGAGTCTCATTTGCCCGTTGTTGTCTTCGACGTTGTGCCTTGTGCAAAAGATAATACTGACATTACAGCAGGAGATCGCAGAGGATACATTTTGTGAGGTAAAATATTGTTTAAAAACAGACAGTGAAATATTTTACCTGACAAAGAAATCCTCTGTGATTCCCTGCTGTAATGTCAGTATTGTCTTTTGCTTCCTCCCCTGCCCAGGAGATGTGCTATGCTCCATACTCGATCAGACACAGACAATTTTTAAAATTAACTTTCGTGTTGTGTGGGAAATCCCCTTTAATGTGACCGGCTTTCTCTGCCTGTAGACACGTCGGGCATCTGCTGCCGGGATCAGCGGAATGATTCACTGCACCTCTGCAGAATTTGTGCAGGTGCAGTAAATAAGACCACCGCCATCTTTGTGCAGAAAGATAGTGGTGGTAACATTAAAACTGCACATGCACTTCTCCTGTACAAAGATGGCGGCTGTCAGTAAATCATTTGGCTGATCCTGGCAGCGATGTTCCGCTGGTGGTATGGCGTATACAGTGTGTGTGTGTGTGTGGTGCATATGGCGTATACAGTGTGTGAGTGTGTGTGTGGTGCATACGGCGTATACAGTGTGTGAGTGTGTGTGTGGTGCATACGGCATATACAGTGTGTGTGTGTTTGTGTGGTGCGTAAGGCGTATACATTGTGTCTGTCTGTGTGTGGTGCGACGGTGTTCCACTGGTGGTAACAATCAAGAGGCTGGAACCACCAGCAGATTCCATATTGAGACACCCATCACTTGGGTGTCCCAATATGGCGGTCGGTGAACTTCCGCCACTTGGAATTCTGGGATCCGGACACATCTGCATGGAACAGGATGTGAACACATTACAAGGTAGGTTTATGTATATAGTTGTTGTTTGCTATTGTTTATCTTATTTGCTTGTTATAATTTTGTTTGGTGACTGGACAAGAAGGTGAAAGTAGTTATTATCTAGTATATGATTGTCTAAGGGGCCCTTCCGACTCTCTGTTTGTGTTTCTGTCTGTCTGTCGGCAACTTCCATCACGGAAATCCCGCATCGCTGATTGGTCTCACCAGCTGCCTGTCCTGGCTGCCGTGACCAATCAGCGACGGTCACAGTCCGGCTGAAAATTAGTCCCTCCCTACTCCTCGCAGTCAGTGCCCAGCGCCCGCATACTCCCCTCTAGTCAGCACTCACACAGGGTTAATGCCAGCGTTATCGGACCGCATTATTCCGCGGGTAATGCACTCCGTTAACACTGCTATTAACCCTGCGTCCTCAACTTTTTACTATTGATGCTGCCTATGCAGCATCAATAGTAAAAAGATATCATGTTACAAATAATAAAAAAACAAAAAACCTGCTATTCTCACCTCCCGTAATCTGCCGAGGCGCGCTCGGCTGCCGCCATCTTCCGTTCCCAGAGATGCATTTCGAAATTACCCAGAAGACTTAGCGGTCTCGTGAGACCGCTAAGTCATCTGGGTAATTTCGCAATGCATCATGGGAACGGAAGATGGCGGCAGTCGTGTGCGCATTGCCACAGCTTCGCTGGATCCCGGCGGGTGAGTATATAACTATTTTTTATTTTAATTATTTTTTTTAACAGGGATATGGTGCCCACACTGCTATATACTACGTGGGCTGTGTTATATACTATGTGGGCTGTGTTATATACTGCGTGGGCTGTGCTATATATTACATGGCCAGTGTTTTAAACTGCATGGGCTTTGTTATATACTGTTTGGGCTGTGTTATATACTGCGTGGTCACTGTTATATACTGCGCGGCCTGTATTAACGCATCGGGTATTCTACAATATGTATGTATGTATTTAGCAGCGACATAGTATATAGCACAGGCCACGTAGTATTTGTCTGCTTTATACTACATGGCTCCTATACACTACGTGGCCTGTGCTATATACTATTTATTATTATTATTGTTAATTATTTACAGTATATAGCACCATTAATTCCATGGTGCTGTACATGAGAAAGGAGTTACATACAGGGTTATAGATATCGATTACAGTAAGCAGGTTTACATTGACAGACTGGTACAGAGGGGAGAGGACCCTGTCCTTGCGGACATACTTTCTATGGGATAGTGGGGAAGAGACAGAAGGTAGGGGCGAGGCGTCGGCTCTGGCGGTGGCGAGGCGGCAGAATGGTTATTGAAGGCTGTAGGCTTTCTTGAAGAGATGGGTTTTCAGGTTCCGTCTGAAAGAGCCGAGGGTGGCGGATAGTCGGACGTGTTGAGGCATGGAATTCCGGATGATGGGGGATATTCGGGAGAAATCTTGGAGGCACTTGTGTGAGGAACGAATAAGTGTGGAGGAGAGAAGGAGGTCTTGGGAGGATCGGAGATTACGTGAGGGAAATATTGGGAGTTACTATGTGGCTGCTATATACATACATAGATATTCTAGAATACCCAATGCGTTAGAATCGGGCCACCATCTAGTTAGTTACAATTCTGTATATATGTACATACTGTATGTGTGAGAGGAGACAATGAGCGGCTGGACCAGTGTTCATTACACTGACTATTTTCTGGCTGATATTCTTGTTAAATTTCTGTTATTATTATTGTTATGTTTTTAATTTTTATAATAAAAGATCCACAGGATGTAACACAGGATCAGTAATGTAATGTATGTACACAGTGACTGCACCAGCAGAATAGTGAGTGCAGCTCTGGAGTATAATACAGGAGGTAACTCAGGATCAGTAATGTAATGTATGTACACAGTGACTGCACCAGCAGAATAGTGAGTGCAGCTCTGGAGTATAATACAGGAGGTAACTCAGGATCAGTAATGTAATGTATGTACACAGTGACTGCACCAGCAGAATAGTGAGCGCAGCTCTGGGGTATAATACAGGAGGTAACTCAGGATCAGTAATGTAATGTATGTACACAGTGACTGCACCAGCAGAATAGTGAGTGCAGCTCTGGAGTATAATACAGGAGGTAACTCAGGATCAGTAATGTAATGTATGTACACAGTGACTGCACCAGCAGAATAGTGAGTGCAGCTCTGGAGTATAATACAGGAGGTAACTCAGGATCAGTAATGTAATGTATGTACACAGTGACTGCACCAGCAGAATAATGAGCGCAGCTCTGGGGTATAATACAGGAGATAACTCAGGATCAGTAATGTAATGTATGTACATAGTGACTGCACCAGCAGAATAGTGAGTGCAGCTCTGGGGTATAATACAGGATGTAACACAGGATCAGTAATGTAATGTATGTACACAGTGACTGCACCAGCAGAATAGTGAGCGCAGCTCTGGGGTATAATACAGGAGATAACTCAGGATCAGTAATGTAATGTATGTACACAGTGACTGCACCAGCAGAATAGTGAGTGCAGCTCCGGAGTATAATACAGGATGTAACTCAGGATCAGTAATGTAATGTATGAACACAGTGACTGCACCAGCAGAATAGTGAGTGCAGCTCTGGAGTATAATACAGGATGTAACTCACGATCAGTAATGTAATGTATGTACACAGTGACTGCACCTTCAGAGTAGTGAGTGCAGCTCAGCTGCTGCTCATTGTGTTGATTGTGGGTGCGGTCGCTGCTGAACCTGCTGTGTGCTCCTGAGCTCCAGAGAACCACCATCTCTCCACCCGGGGACCTGCTCTCTCTCTTACCCAGGGAGGGAGTGGGTTTCCTGGGATGAGTGAAGGAGCCAAGTCCCAGGCTTCTGCTTCCCGGACCAGGCTGGCGGGGGGCAGAAGGAACCAGCAACCAGCCTGCACATCAGAGGATTCGGGGGTGAGACGCTCCACCAGAAGTCGCAGCAATGTGGCTCCTACTCCCCCCAGGTCTGCAGAGACCCAGAGAAGCCGCAAGGCTTCCATGGAGGAGAAGCCTGCTAGCGTGCAAGATGGCAGCCCTTCCGGAGGAAAGCTGAGTGCTCACGGAGGTGAGGCCGACCTCACTGAGGAGGTTTGGGCGCTGCAGAGACCCCGGGAGTCTGTGTCCACCTATGCCTCCCGGGTCATGAGCCACCTTCGTGAGTATGAAGATGCTAGCAAGACCTTGAGAAGGCTCCGGGAGGAGCTGCGCTGCACAAGCGCTAAAGCTGCAGGCGCCTCCAGACCCAGGAAGACGCAATTCCAGGCGGAGGTAAAGATTCTGAAGCTTGAAATTAATGACCTGGAGGTAAGAAAAGCATTTATTCGAGAAAAAAGTGGACCATTTAAAGAAAAGCTTATAAATGAAGACAGATTCAGAGAAATGGCTGATAACAGAGAGCAAAGGCAGATGGGGCTGCAGCCTGAGTGCCAGGTGGATGATGATGATGATGAGGAGGAGGATTACCAGCAGAAAGCTCCACCTGGCAGCCCTCTTAGCCACTCTGAGGCCACGTGCAGCGAGCTCCCTGCTGGACAGGCGACAATGACATCTCGTCGCAGTTCTGCTGGCTCTGGGGAGGACAGTGACATCGGCCAGGGAGGGGCGCTAATGGCAGAGATCAAGCTGCTGGAGTCCCCAGTGTGCCTTCAGAACTTCCATCTTGGTGATGATTTACCAGAGGAGGCACCTGGGGGCCAGAAGAAAAAGGCAAAGAAAACCACCAAGCCAAAGCTGCAGGAAGCGGTAAGCTATGTATATGCCCCCCTCCCTGTACCCCCTGAGTCGGCTGCAGGGTCAGCTCGCTGTATAAGCCCCGTTGCCCAGCCCAGCCCGGGTTCTGCTGTGGATCCGGTGCAAAGGCGCGGGGAGATTACAGAGCACGGTAATGAGGCGCAGAGCTCCGTCTCTGCTTGTAGTAGCGGGGACGTAGCAGCAGGTGCATCAGCCGAAAGGCTGGACAGTGAGGGCGGCCCGGCGGCGGGCATGCGATCAGGCCACGATACTGTGGTCCGCTCCTCAGTGGGAGGGGGGAGCGGCCCGGTGTCGGGGGCAGCTCCGGTAGCCTCGGTGCCCCTGAATACTGTTGCCGCTGATCACTTAGTTGAGGGGCGGCGGCAGTGTGAGGGGGTTACCGGGGCTGGGAGTTCCGGTCTTCCCAAAGTCCTATTTTGTGTTGGTGCTGCTGGTCAACAAGATCCTGATGCTAAGGATCAGCGGTGCCCCACAGCAGCTAAAGATCAACGACGCCTGGTAGCAACCATGAAGCAGCGGAAAATATTAACTAATGATGCGGAGGGCACACAAAAAACCAGGGGTGAGGTCACCTCCAGTTCTGTGGAGGAGACTCAGCCCCTTGTGCCTGATGATGCGGAGGCTAAAGTGTCACCCCCTGTTGTCACTGGTCCAGCAGGAGTGAATGTGGTGGTGGGTATGGATGCAGAAAACTCTTTGTCTAGTGGTGTGGTTGCTGGTTTGGTAGAGGGTGAGGGGGTTATGGAGGTGGGTAATGGTGATGCTGATGGTGTGGATGTGGTCACTGGTCCGGTTGCCCCCCCGGTGGTGGCAGCGCCTGTCAGGAGTTATGCCGCTGTCACCTCCGGGGGAAATAGGGCATCCTCCTCGTCTCCGGGCTCTGGGGACGGCATGTTGCAACGGCGTCTCCTGGAGGCTCTAAAGAGGGGGGAGAGATCACTAATAGTAGAGGGTCGAGAGGTTGATCTATCCTTCTGGATAGAGAGGCATGGCCTCGGGGCCTTCCGAGAGCAAAGATGGGGGGATACAGTGTGGTCCCTCCCAACAGCCGGGCCGGGTAGTGTGCGTAGGAATGTGGTCCGTCTTCAGTGGAGGGGCAATGATGCGTGTCCTCCAAGGTCTAAAGTTGTGGAGCTCCTGCTGAGGATGGGCTTTAGTGCGATTGACATCTACGCCTTGATACATCCCTATTCCACACCTAATTTTGATGTCAGCTTTGTTCGGCCGGAGGGGCTTGAGCTCTTCTGGTCGAACTATGAGTTGACAAAAAATGAGCCCGGCTGGCGAGACTTTGCCGTTCAGGTGGTGTCTCGCCAAAACCAAGTCAAGAAAGTGACCGTGATGACTTGTAACGAGTCACTTTCTTGTTATGACATCATGACGTGGCTTGGCCGGTATGGAGAGGTGGTAGAAATGCCAAAGAAAAACCGTGACGAGTTTGGTATCTGGTCAGGGGCCTGGACGTTTATGGTAAAACTTAAGCGTTCAGGTGGTACGGTTGCCCACATACCATCATCTGCCTTCCTGGGTAGGGATCGTATCCTGGTCTTCTACCAGGGGCAACCGAAGCTCTGTCACAAGTGCGGCGACCCCACACACTTCAGCGCAAACTGCACTGTGCAGAAGTGTGCATTGTGTGGGGATATCGGCCATCTTGCTGCATCTTGTGTGGAGATTAGGTGTCACCTGTGTGGTGAGTTAGGTCACCCATTCAGCCGTTGTCCTCGCTCCTTCGCTAATGCAGTCGTGACCCCGGTGGGAGAAAGCCGTGAGGCTGATTCTGCTGGGGAAGGGACTAGCAGGGGTGAGGGAGCTGAGGGGCCAAGGAAGAAAAGCAACAAAAAGACGCCTGCACAGCTAAGGCGTCTAGACAAGCGCAGACAGGATAGGGAGCTGGGCGAGCCTCGTACTACTGGGGCGGCCCCTGTCCTGGATGCCAGTCTTGCTGCTGAGGCCCCGAGGGATGATGAGTTGGATGAGGAGGTCAGGAGGATCCACAGGGAGGAAAGTGCCACTGCCTCAGAGTCCTCCCATTATGAAAGTATGGATGAGGATAATAGGCAGTGGCTAGAGGACAAGCGTAAGCTCGGCACCAAAAAGAAGAGAAAGAAGGGAGATAAAACATCTTCTCCCGCTCTGACCAAGGTACCTAAGGAAGGAAAAACCGACTCCCCTCTGGTTGGTCTTTCTAACCGGTTCCAAGCCCTTGAAAACATCTCTTCCTCTGAGGAGGAAGCTGAGGGTGAGGTTCTGGCTTCGGCGGGGCTCACAGGGGACGCCGAGTCTCCTCCTTCTGGGAATGTAAGATCCTTGGAAGGAGGGACTGGCCCAGAGTCCGGAGACGAGGACGAAAAAAATAAAAAACACGTGGGTATGGATACCTCATTGTCATTAAAGAGGGGGAAGGATTCCTCCTCTGAGGCAGAGGATAAGGGGAGTGGGAAAAAGAAAGCCATCTAACTCAATCACCAGTGATGGCGGTACCCACTCCGTTGACGCTGGCGTCCATTAATGTCGCCAGCATAAAGTCAAATACAGCTAGATTTGCGGCCTTTGATTTTCTCAGCCGGGTTGAAGCTGACATTTTCTTTTTGCAAGAGACCAGGCTGCCAAACATGGCAGATGTGTTTAAAGCTAAGAGGGAGTGGAGACTCGGGTCCTCCTATTGGTCTCTTGCGGCCGAGCCGTATAGCGGAGTGGCGGTCCTTTTTACCGCACCGGTGGAATGCCGACGGGTTATTGAGTTAGAAATGGGGAGGTGCCTGATCTTAGATGTCCTCATGAAGGGACAAGAGCTCCGGCTCATCAACATTTATGGTCCCCAATCTAAGTGGGACCGGAAGTGTCTCTTTATGAGGATCAAGCCCTACCTTTTTACAAGTCGGCAGGTTGTCTTTGGAGGGGACTTCAATGCTGTCACGAGGCCCCGAGATAGAGGAGGTTCCAGAGACAAGCTGACTTATGATAGCGTCGCCCTTAATAGTATAGCTAGTGAGGCTCGCCTGGTGGATGTCCACATTCGGCACACCCCAGGCCACGAGGGGTTCACCTATCATAGAGGTAACTGTAGGTCCAGAATAGATAGGTTTTATTTAAAGGAGGAAGCTGTCTCTTCAGCAGTATCTGTTGTTGAGGTGGAGTTCTCCGACCACTGTTTAATTTTGTTTTCTCTGAATGTTACAGAGACCCTCCGGATGGGAAGAGGCTTTTGGAGGCTCAATTCGTCTCTCTTGGAAGAAGCGGAGATAAGACAGTCCTTTGAGGAATTTCTTCAGAGCCAGGTACCATTACTGGATCTTTGTAGTAGTAAGTCAGAGTGGTGGGAGATGTTTAAGGAAAGGGTGGCGAGATTCTTCCGCCAGCTCTCGAGCCTCAGGAGTCTGAACAGGTACCGTCTGTATCAGGGTCTGAGGAGGAAACTCGAGCATCTTGTCTCAACTGGAGGTAGCCGCGAGGAGATCTCCAGAGTGAAATCTTTGCTTATGAGGTGTCAGTACGATAGACACGCATCTTTGGTTTTTGAGAGGGATTACGGGAAGTACCGCTCGCCCGACCCTTACAGAAACTGCAGGATGTCAGTGAATAGTAAAGTGGTTACAGGACTGGTCGACACTGCGGGGTCCCTGAAACGATCCAGATCAGGGATCCTGGAGGTTGTCAGATCCTTCTACTCGCACCTCTTGGGGAAGAGGGATCTTGATTGGGATAGGATGTCGGCTTTCCTGGCTGAAGCTGTCCCCGAACCAGGGGTAGACCCCTCTCTTGACGTTTTGACAGAAATGATCAGGGAAGAGGAAGTTCAGTTGGCGATTGAAGGGCTTGCCCCCAAAAAAATCGCCTGGTCCAGATGGCTTAACATCTGAATTCTATAAGACCTTTAAGGACGTTTTGGTTCCCCTCTTGACTGAGGTATTCAATGAGTGTCTTTCCTCGGGCACTCTGCCGAAGTCAATGAGGAGGTCTGCTTTGATCATCTTGTCAAAGGGTAAGGACCCGTCTTGCATTGGGAACTGGCGTCCCATAGCGCTTCTCAATGCAGACAGGAAGGTTCTGGCAAAGGTGCTGTTTAATCGGCTGGTGAAATTTGCACCCCGACTCCTTTCGGGGGCCCAGCATTGCTCTGTTCCAGGCCGCAGCACATTTAGTGCTGTGCTCAGTGTCCGAGAGGCAGTGGAGCGGGGTAGGGCTGGTCACTGGAAGGGGTACATGCTGTCACTGGACCAGGCAAAAGCGTTTGATCGGGTTAATCATGAGTACCTCTGGTCCGTCCTTCTGAGATATGGCCTGCCCGGGGGGTTTGTTGATTGGCTTAAGACCTTGTACAGTGGGGCAGAGAGTTTCCCGCTTGTGAATGGTTGGATTGGCAGCTCTTTTGAGGTTGGGTCCGGTGTTCGCCAGGGTTGTCCCTTGAGCCCGCTGCTGTACGTGTTTGCGATTGACCCTCTTCTTAGGAGGGTGGAGCGTGGACCGTTGGCCGGGATCGGGATGGACCGGGCAGCACCGGAGGCCACTCTGAGGGTGGTGGCGTATGCCGATGATGTCACTGTGTTTGTTTCCTCTCATGAGGAGGCAGGGTGGCTGATGTCAGAGGTAGATCGCTACTCGGAGGCATCCGGGTCCAAGATCAACCGGGATAAGTGTGAGAGTCTCTGGCTGGGAGGAGGAGATCCTGGTTTTGATCTCCCGGACACCCTTCCAGGACCCAAAGTCTCTGCAAAAGTCCTTGGCATCGAATTTGGCCAGGGGGATTACCCCAAACAAAATTGGGACAGCAGGCTAGAGATCGCCACTCAGAAGGTGAACCAATGGAAGGGTTGGTCTTTGACCCTAAGGGAAAGGGTAAACCTGATCAAAACTTACCTGCTCCCTTTACTGATTTATCTGGGCAGTGTATGCATCTTGCCGGAATCTCTCTGGACTCGGGTCTACAGTTTGTTCTTCCAACTGTTATGGGGGAATAGACTGAACCTGGTCAAGAGGGAGGTTACTTACCGTACGAGGAGACTAGGAGGGTTGGGTATGGTCAACCCTGTGGTATTCCTTGTGGATACCTTCATTAAGATCAATATCGCAAACCTCTGGAAAGAGAGGGCTCCTCCGTGGGTATTCTCCTGTAGGGGATGGTTTCAGCCTTTCTTCCAGGAATGGGAGACAGGAGGGCAAGTGAAGGATCTTCGCACACCGCATGGACATCTTCCGGCTTACGCTACCTTGGTTCTGAAGGTAATTCGTCGGTGGGGTCTGGGAATGTGGGAGATCAGGACTCTGCCAAGGAAACTCCTTGACAATAGGGTTCTGTTGACCCATTTCCAGAGGCCTCTGGCGCTCAGGGACTGCCCAAGTCGGGATCTTGGGGTGGGTTTGCATCTTTTGAATTCTATCAGGATCCCCTCGAAGTTTTGGGACTTAGCTTGGCGCTGCTTCCATGGGAAACTGTGTGTGAGGGACAATCTGAAGTGTAGGAGCTCTGAGGACAGGAATTGTCCTCGGGAGCATTGTGGTACCTTGCTGGAAAGCATGGACCACTTCCTGCTTCATTGTCCCTTCAACACAGAGGTGTACAACAGGGTGGGCGCCTTCATTGGCTGGTCTCGGCTGGCCGGTCTCTCCTATGCGGAATGGGCCTATGGAGCATTCGGAGACCTTGGTGGTCGGGACCGCTGCACCTTATTTCTAGTTAGCGCAGTGGTTAGGTATCACACGTGGAACGCACGGTGCTTAGTATCGACGCAACGAAAAATCCTCCCAGTGGAAGATGTGTTTAGGACCATACTCGGTGACCTGGTGAAGGTGCGCTCTCTGGAGTATGGGAGACTGGGTGCACGGAGGGCCGCTCTCCTCTGGAGGGGTTTTTCTTTTAGTGTGCCCTAGTCTGGTCATCTCCTTTCCTGGTGGTGGGCTGCTGCTGACACTGTAGATTTTTGTTTTGTTTGATCATTATACAGTGATGTAGGGCTGCAGGCGCCGAACTTGGGCTTCGTGATTTGTAATTATTGTGGTGTGTGCTGCTGTATATAATGTATATATTGTATATAGGGATATAGATTTGGGTGTAGCTGTTAGGTTGGGTGTGGGAAAAGGGGGGAGGTGGGATTATCTTGTGGGACTATGGGACACTGGGTTGTTTGGGGGAAAACTGTCACTGCCTGATCTGGCCTATGGACGTTGGACATGGACTGAGGCATGAGACGCAGGACCAGCTCTCAGGTCAGTGCGGGGGGTTGGGAATGAAGGATAGCTTAGTATTGTATATATTTGTAGTTATTTTATTTTAAAAAAAAAAAAAAAAGTTCATGTATATAGTTTTTGTTTGCCATTGTTTATTTTATTTGTTATTATTATTTTTGTTTGGTGACCGGACCAGAAGGTCAAAGTAGTTATTCTGTATATACTGTATAATATGTGTGAGAGGAGAGAATGAGCGGCTGGACCAGTGTTCAGTATACTGTTTATTTTCTGGCTAATATTTTTGTTATGTTTTCTGCTATTATTATTGTTATGTTTTTCATTTTTATAATAAAAGATCTACAGGATGTAACTCAGGATCAGTAATGTAATGTATGTACACAGTGACTGCACCAGCAGAATAGTGAGCGCAGCTCTGGAGTATAATACAGGATGTAACTCAGGATCAGTAATGTAATGTATGTACACAGTGACAGCACCAACAGAATAGTGAGTGCAGCTCTGGAGTATAATACAGGAGGTAACTCAGGATCAGTAATGTAATGTATGTACACAGTGACTGCACCAGCAGAATAGTGAGTGCAGCTCTGGGGTATAATACAGGAGGTAACTCAGGATCAGTAATGTAATGTATGTACATAGTGACTGCACCAGCAGAATAGTGAGTGCAGCTCTGGGGTATAATACAGGATGTAACACAGGATCAGTAATGTAATGTATGTACACAGTGACTGCACCAGCAGAATAGTGAGTGCAGCTCTGGGGTATAATACAGGATGTAACTCAGGATCAGTAATGTAATGTACAGTGGGGCAAAAAAGTATTTAGTCAGTCAGCAATAGTGCAAGTTCCACCACTTAAAAAGATGAGAGGCGTCTGTAATTTACATCATAGGTAGACCACAACTATAGGAGACAAACTGAGAAAAAAAAATCCAGAAAATCACATTGTCTGTTTTTTTTAACAATTTATTTGCATATTATGGTGGAAAATAAGTATTTGGTCAGAAACAAAATTTCATCTCAATACTTTGTAATATATCCTTTGTTGGCAATGACAGAGGTCAAACGTTCTCTGTAAGTCTTCACAAGGTTGCCACACACTGTTGTTGGTATGTTGGCCCATTCCTCCATGCAGATCTCCTCTAGAGCAGTGATGTTTTTGGCTTTTCGCTTGGCAACACGGACTTTCAACTCCCTCCAAAGGTTTTCTATAGGGTTGAGATCTGGAGACTGGCTAGGCCACTCCAGGACCTTGAAATGCTTCTTACGAAGCCACTCCTTCGTTGCCCTGGCGGTGTGCTTTGGATCATTGTCATGTTGAAAGACCCAGCCACGTTTCATCTTCAATGCCCTTGCTGATGGAAGGAGGTTTGCACTCAAAATCTCACGATACATGGCCCCATTCATTCTTTCATGTACCCGGATCAGCCGTCCTGGCCCCTTTGCAGAGAAACAGCCCCAAAGCATGATGTTTCCACCACCATGCTTTACAGTAGGTATGGTGTTTGATGGATGCAACTCAGTGTTCTTTTTCCTCCAAACACAACAAGTTGTGTTTCTACCAAACAGTTCCAGTTTGGTTTCATCAGACCATAGGACATTCTCCCAAAACTCCTCTGGATCATCCAAATGCTCTCTAGCAAGCTTCAGACGGGCCCGGACATGTACTGGCTTAAGCAGTGGGACACGTCTGGCACTGCAGGATCTGAGTCCATGGTGGCGTAGTGTGTTACTTATGGTAGGCCTTGTTACATTGGTCCCAGCTCTCTGCAGTTCATTCACTAGGTCCCCCCGCGTGGTTCTGGGATTTTTGCTCACCGTTCTTGTGATCATTCTGACCCCACGGGGTGGGATTTTGCGTGGAGCCCCAGATCGAGGGAGATTATCAGTGGTCTTGTATGTCTTCCATTTTCTAATTATTGCTCCCACTGTTGATTTCTTCACTCCAAGCTGGTTGGCTATTGCAAATTCAGTCTTCCCAGCCTGGTACAGGGTTACAATTTTGTTTCTGGTGTCCTTTGACAGCTCTTTGGTCTTCACCATAGTGGAGTTTGGAGTCAGACTGTTTGAGGGTGTGCACAGGTGTCTTTTTATACTGATAACAAGTTTAAACAGGTGCCATTACTACAGGTAATGAGTGGAGGAAAGAGGAGACTCTTAAAGAAGAAGTTACAGGTCTGTGAGAGCCAGAAATCTTGATTGTTTGTTTCTGACCAAATACTTATTTTCCACCATAATATGCAAATAAATTGTTAAAAAAACAGACAATGTGATTTTCTGGATTTTTTTTCTCAGTTTGTCTCCCATAGTTGAGGTCTACCTATGATGTAAATTACAGACGCCTCTCATCTTTTTAAGTGGTGGAACTTGCACTATTGCTGACTGACTAAATACTTTTTTGCCCCACTGTATGTACACAGTGACTGCACCAGCAGAATAGTGAGTGCAGCTCTGGAGTATAATACAGGATGTAACTCAGGATCAGTAATGTAATGTATGTACACAGTGACTGCACCAGCAGAATAGTGAGCGCAGCTCTGGAGTATAATACAGGATGTAACTCAGGATCAGTAATGTAATGTATGTACACAGTGACAGCACCAGCAGAATAGTGAGTGCAGCTCTGGAGTATAACACAGGTGGTAACTCAGGATCAGTAATGTAATGTATGTACACAGTGACTGCACCAACAGAATAGTGAGTGCAGCTCTGGGGTATAATACAGGATGTAACTAAGGATCAGTAATGTTATGTATGTACACAGTGACTGCACCAGCAGAATAGTGAGTGCAGCTCTGGGGTATAATACAGCATGTAACTCAGGGTCAGTAATGTAATGTATGTACACAGTGACTGCACCAGCAGAATAGTGAGTGCAGCTCTGGGGTATAATACAGGATGTAACTCAGGGTCAGTAATGTAATGTATGTACACAGTGACTGCACCAGCAGAATAGTGGATGCAGCTCTGGAGTATAATACAGGATGTAACTCAGGATCAGTAATGTAATGTATGTACACAGTGACTGCACCAGCAGAATAGTGAGTGCAGCTCTGGAGTATAATACAGAATGTAACTCAGGATCAGTAATGTAATGTATGTACACAGTAACTGCACCAGCAGAATAGTGAGTGCAGCTCTGGGGTATAATACAGGAGGTAACTCAGGATCAGTAATGTAATGTATGTTCACAGTGACTGCACCAGCAGAATAGTGAGTGCAGCTCTGGAGTATAATACAGGAGGTAACTCAGGATCAGTAATGTAATGTATGTACACAGTGACTGCACCAGCAGAATAGTGAGTGCAGCTCTGGGGTATAATACAGGATGTAACTCAGGATCAGTAATGTAATGTATGTACACAGTGACTGCACCAGCAGAATAGTGAGTGCAGCTCTGGAGTATAATACAGGAGGTAACTCAGGATCAGTAATGTAATGTATGTACACAGTGACTGCACCAGCAGAATAGTGAGTGCAGCTCTGGGGTATAATACAGGATGTAACTCAGGATCAGTAATGTAATGTATGTTCACAGTGACTGCACCAGCAGAATAGTGAGTGCAGCTCTGGAGTATAATACAGGAGGTAACTCAGGATCAGTAATGTAATGTATGTACACAGTGACTGCACCAGCAGAATAGTGAGTGCAGCTCTGGGGTATAATACAGGATGTAACTCAGGATCAGTAATGTAATGTATGTACACAGTGACTGCACCAGCAGAATAGTGAGTGCAGCTCTGGAGTATAATACAGGATGTAACTCAGGATCAGTAATGTAATGTATGTACACAGTGACTGCACCAGCAGAATAGTGAGTGCAGCTCTGGAGTATAATACAGGATGTAACTAAGGATCAGTAATGTTATGTATGTACACAGTGACTGCACCAGCAGAATAGTGAGTGCAGCTCTGGGGTATAATACAGCATGTAACTCAGGGTCAGTAATGTAATGTATGTACACAGTGACTGCACCAGCAGAATAGTGAGTGCAGCTCTGGGGTATAATACAGGATGTAACTCAGGGTCAGTAATGTAATGTATGTACACAGTGACTGCACCAGCAGAATAGTGGATGCAGCTCTGGAGTATAATACAGGATGTAACTCAGGATCAGTAATGTAATGTATGTACACAGTGACTGCACCAGCAGAATAGTGAGTGCAGCTCTGGAGTATAATACAGAATGTAACTCAGGATCAGTAATGTAATGTATGTACACAGTAACTGCACCAGCAGAATAGTGAGTGCAGCTCTGGGGTATAATACAGGAGGTAACTCAGGATCAGTAATGTAATGTATGTTCACAGTGACTGCACCAGCAGAATAGTGAGTGCAGCTCTGGAGTATAATACAGGAGGTAACTCAGGATCAGTAATGTAATGTATGTACACAGTGACTGCACCAGCAGAATAGTGAGTGCAGCTCTGGGGTATAATACAGGATGTAACTCAGGATCAGTAATGTAATGTATGTACACAGTGACTGCACCAGCAGAATAGTGAGTGCAGCTCTGGAGTATAATACAGGAGGTAACTCAGGATCAGTAATGTAATGTATGTACACAGTGACTGCACCAGCAGAATAGTGAGTGCAGCTCTGGGGTATAATACAGGATGTAACTCAGGATCAGTAATGTAATGTATGTTCACAGTGACTGCACCAGCAGAATAGTGAGTGCAGCTCTGGAGTATAATACAGGAGGTAACTCAGGATCAGTAATGTAATGTATGTACACAGTGACTGCACCAGCAGAATAGTGAGTGCAGCTCTGGGGTATAATACAGGATGTAACTCAGGATCAGTAATGTAATGTATGTACACAGTGACTGCACCAGCAGAATAGTGAGTGCAGCTCTGGAGTATAATACAGGATGTAACTCAGGATCAGTAATGTAATGTATGTACACAGTGACTGCACCAGCAGAATAGTGAGTGCAGCTCTGGAGTATAATACAGGATGGGTATCAATGGTCAGCAATATACCTGTGTAAACAGAGGATGTACTGATGACAATAATTTAAATAGTCTTGTATAAATGATTGTAAGAAACCTGCACAGTAAATACAAGATAAATAGACAGATAATAGATAGATAATAGATTAATAATAGATAGATTATAGAAAAAACAAAATAGAGAACAGTACCTAAAAAAAGGTAAAGGTTGGGTGCAGAGCTTCATAGGAACATACCAGTCCTTATAGTAGAGAAAATGAGGAAGCAGCACACCAAAATTTTAGTGCAAAAAAGCTACCGTATTTTAATGGCCCATTTGTGCGACGTTTTGGCTCTGAGTGTCAGCCATTTCTAGTTTTGAAGAAGGCTCACACACACAGCCGAAACATCACACAAATGGGCCATTAAAATAGCTTTTTTGCACTAAATTTTTGGTGTGCTGCTTCCTCATTTTCTCTACTATTTGGAGTAGATAGATAATAGATAGATACTAGATAACAGATAACAGATGATAGTTAGATATATAGATGTTAGTGACACACACACTTATACAGTTGTGCTAAAACGCTTAAATATCCCGGCAGAATTTTTGCTTTCTTGGCCTTTTTTTCAGAGATTATGAATGATAACCGCAAAGCTTTTCCTCCACTCATGGTTAGTTCTTTGGTGAAGCCATTTATTGTCAGACTACTGTGTTTTCTCATTTTAAATCATAATGACAACCCAAAACATCCAAGTGATCCTGATCAAAGGTTCACATACCCCATTTCTTAATACCGTGTATTGCCCCTCTAACATCAATAACAGCTTGAAGTTTTCTGTGGTAGTTGTGGATGAGGTTCTTTATTTTCTCAGATGGTAAAGCTGTCCACTCTTCTTGGCAGTAAGCCTCCACTTCCTGCAAATTTCTGGGCTGTATGGCATGAACTGCGCGCTTGAGATCTCCCCAGAGTGGCTCAATGATATTGAGGTCAGGAGACTGAGATGGCTGCTCCAGAACCTTCACTTTGTTCTGCTGTTGCCAATCACCGGTCAACTTGGCCTTGTGTTTTGGATCATTGTCATGTTGGAACGTCCAAGTACGTCGTATGCATAGCGTCTGGGATGATGATTGCAAATTTGCCTCCAGTATTTGCTGATAATGTGCTACATTTATCTTTCATTGCACTTTGACCAAGTTTCTAGTGCCTTCGTAGCTCACACATCCCCAAAACATCAGCGATCCACCACTGTGCTGTACAGTAGGAATGGTGTTCCTTTCATCATAGGCCTTGTTGACGTCTCTCCAAATGTAATGTTTATGGTTGTGGCCAAAAAAATTCAATTTTGTTCTCATCACTCAAAATTACCTTGTTCAAGAAGTTTTGAGGCTTGTCTCTGTGCTGTTTTGTGTATTGTAGGCGAGATACTTTGTGGCATTTGTGCAGTAATGTCTTTCTTCTGGCGACTCGACCATACAGCCCATTTTTCTTTAAGTGCCTCCTTATTGTGCATCTTGAAACAGCCACACTTCTAGTTTTCAGAGTCCTGTATTTCAGCTGATATTATTTGTGGATTTTTTGTTGCATCCCAAATAATTTTCCTGGCAGTTGTGGACGACATTTTTGTTGGTCTACCTGACTGTGGTTTTGTTTTTACACAGCCCCTGATTTTACATTTGTTAATCACAGTTTGAACACTTCTGACTGGCATTATCAATTCCTTGGATATCTTTTTGTATCCCTTTCCTGTTTTATACAATTCAACTACCTTTTTCCGTAGCTCCATTGACCATTCTTTTGCTTTCCCCATGACTCACAATCCAGAAACGTCAGTGGCTGGATGAAAGATGCAAGAGTCTGTCTGGATCCCAGAAACTCACTCAGTTTTTATGCACACACACTGATTACAAGCAAACAGGTCACAGGTGAGGCTGTTACCTTTAGTAGTCATGCAAACTCACTTGTGTCAACTTCTGTGCATGTTATCAGGCCAAAATCACCAGGGTATATGAACTTTTGATCAGGGTCATTTGGATGTTTTGGGTTGTCATTATGATTTATAAAGAGAAAACACAGTAGTTTGACAATAAATGGCTTCACCCAACCACTAACCATGAGTGGAGAAATAGTTTTGGTGTTATCATTCATATTATCTGAAAAAAGGCCAAGAAAGCAACAATTCTGCCGGGGTATGTAAACTTTTGAGCACAACTGTGTGTGTGTATATATATATATATATATATATATATATATATATATATATATATATATATATATATATATATATATATATATATATATATATATATATATGGATAACATAGATAGAGAGATAATAAATAGATCACGAATAGATAGTTATAGATAGATAAATACCTAATATTGCTCCTCTTTTCATCTGTATATTAAAATAAAAATGATAGGCTGTGAAACATTATCAGAGTTTCTTTATAATTAAAAAAAAATAACAAGTAGAGATAAATAATTACACTACATCTATATAATTTTAGTAAATACGTTCCTAAAGTACTGTGGTAGAGTTATATAATTTTTATCAATCCATCAGGACATGACAATATTGGACAAATAAGGACTGCATTGGTGCCAAGGTCCAATCTGTATTTTTGCTAACAAGAGAAAATATTAAAAGTTTCATAGTTTCTAGTCCTAAACAAGACATGTGGTTATTAATTCTTTATTTTACAAAGTTCTGAAGATAAACCAAACTCAACAAAATAGCATTATGTGAAGCAGAATTAATGGTGAAGATCTATAGACGTCTTCTGAGAGTCTCGCCCCTTTAGCCTTTATGTGAAAGTTTCTACTTTCTAAACTATGCCACTTGGTCTCTTTATGTCAAATATCTTTTAAATTAAAATTCATTAAAAAAATCCCCCCCCCCTTAATGTAATGACTCCAATACTGTATATCCTTCATAGAGAAAATAATTAGATTTCTCACCTTTTCTTGCTTTTAAACAAATGATGAATAGAACTAAAAATGAAAGGACAGCAAAGAGAGCAAACAAAGCCAAAATTACTGCCTGGAGCCAGAGGGTTAACGGTTCAACCTTGTCTGCAAAATAAAAAGGACATAACTAGAAGTATCAGACATACAGGACGATGAGGTCCAAATGCAGAATAGAAAATTATTAAAATTTTTGCAAACATTGTTAATATCAAAAAAGTCAATAGTTCTTCAGTTACTGGAAGGCTAACTTACTCAGATCCCCAAAGTTAGATAAAACATATTCTAAACTATTAACTGTATATTTAGATTAAAATCACTAACAATAGTCACTGTGTACAACTAAGAACAAAATACAATTTTTACATCTAACATACTAAGATTATTATACTACCACCTCAAAAACAGACAAAACTAACTGCTTCTATGAACAAGAACATATATACTATAATACTGCCTCTATGTACAAGAATATAACTACTATAATACTGCTCCTATGTACAAGAATATAACTACTACAATACTGCCTCTATGTACAAGAATATAACTACTATAATACTGCTCCTATGTACAAGAATATAATTACTATAATACTGCTCCCTATGTACAAGAATATAACTACTATAATACTGCTCCTATGTACAAGAATATAACTACTATAATACTGCTCCTGTGTACAAGAATATAACTACTATAATACTGCTCCTATGTACAAGAATATAACTACTACAATACTGCCTCTATGTACAAGAATATAACTACTATAATACTGCTCCTATGTACAAGAATATAATTACTATAATACTGCCTCTATGTACAAGAATATAACTACTATAATACTGCTCCTATGTACAAGAATATAACTACTATAATACTGCTCCTATGTACAAGAATATAACTACTACAATACTGCCTCTATGTACAAGAATATAACTACTATAATACTGCTCCTATGTACAAGAATATAACTACTACAATACTGCCTCTATGTACAAGAATATAACTACTATAATACTGCTCCTATGTACAAGAATATAATTACTATAATACTGCCTCTATGTACAAGAATATAACTACTATAATACTGCTCCTATGTACAAGAATATAACTACTATAATACTGCTCCCTATGTACAAGAATATAACTACTATAATACTGCCTCTATGTACAAGAATATAACTACTATAATACTGCTCCTATGTACAAGAATATAATTACTATAATACTGCCCCTATGTACAAGAATATAACTACTATAATACTGCTCCTATGTACAAGAATATAACTACTATAATACTGCTCCCTATGTACAAGAATATAACTACTATAATACTGCCCCTATGTACAAGAATATAACTACTATAATACTGCTCCTATGTACAAGAATATAACTACTATAATACTGCCCCTATGTACAAGAATATAACTACTATAATACTGCTCCTGTGTACAAGAATATAACTACTATAATACTGCTCCTATGTACAAGAATATAACTACTATAATACTGCTCCCTATGTACAAGAATATAACTACTATAATAGTAGTTATATTCTTGTGCATAGGGGGCATTATTATAGTAGTTATATTCTTGTATATAGGAGCAGTATTATAGTAGGTATATTCTTGTACATAGGAGCAGTATTATAGTAGGTATATTCTTGTACATAGGGGCAGTATTATAGTAGTTATATTCTTGTACATAGGAGCAGTATTATAGTAGTTATCTTCTTGTACATAGGGGCAGTATTATAGTAGGTATATTCTTGTACATAGGAGCAGTATTATAGTAGTTATATTCTTGTACATAGGAGCAGTATTATATTAGTTATATTCTTGTACATAGGGGGCAATTTTTATTTTAAAAACCAAACATAAATACAATTATAATAAAAACAAAAATCACCCAGAATTACAAGAATTACAAAACACAATTCACTTTGGTCATATATACACAAGTACTAAATAATCAGATCATATTGATACATAAATTAAAGTGTCCACACCTGGAGGTAGAAGAAAATTAAACAAAAAAAAAGTCATATCATATTTTCTAACTGAATTTTACATTCCTCCATAACTTAATATTTCTCGGACTCCTTCCAACTTCTAGCGATTTTATCCACCGGAGTTCTTACATAACCTGAGCAGCCGCAGCGGTGTGATCGAACAGCTCATTGTGCAGTGACACCCGGGTTCTCATGTGCCAATGATAGTATTTGACGACGCTTATTATAATGTACATCGTCTCTCTGTCGATGTTACTAACAGTGGAGGGGACACCATAGATAATGTCAGGATACTTTAGAGTCCGCAGTCTGGGAATTTTTAGATTAGCTGACACTTCCTCCCAGATCTTCCTCCCTCCCCAGCAATCACATATAAAGTGCTCCATAGTCTCCTCCTGCTGACAACCAAGGGGACAATTCCTATCAGAGACACTCAAGTGTTTCAGGTTCCCCCTGACAAAGAGCCGACCATGCAGTGAAAGCCAAGTGACATCAAACAGTTTAGGAGGAAGTCTTTTCCCGTTTAGGAACCTAAGGCTTTCCTGCAGGGTGGTGGTGACACAATCTCTCAGTGCCAGTGGAGAGTAAAAGAAAGTCCTACATACATGAGCATATAGGTCTCTTCTCTGACTGCTCTCAATGTAAGACTTCTCCAGTCCCCACCTCCTAACACACTTCAGACCATAGTCCAGATACTGGGGGAGGTGGTCACCTGTCCATCTCCTCCTCTTGAGACTGCCGCCTCGCACCCAAGATTCTGCAAAAGGCAATATCCAGTACCTGATACTATTTACCCACAGGGAGCTACTGTTTGAGTCCATGTTCCCAAAATTTACCTTTAGAAACAAGGAGTCAAAGAAAACCCTTGGATTCAACATATCCAGCCCACCATCTCTCCGCTGTAGGTACGTTATTCCCCTCTTTATTAGGTTCAACCTATTCCCCCACAAGAGCTAGAAGAACAGGCTGAAGAGCCTCACTGAGAAAGATTCTGGCAAAGGGAAAATGACAGAGACATACAAGAAAACAGGGACCAGATAAGTCTTCAACATTGCGACCCTTTCTCTGTAGGTCAGCCTCCAGTTCTTCCATAGCTGAACCTTTGCATTTCCGGCTTCCAATTTCTCCTCCCAATTTAGCGTGGCATTATCATCCCTCCCAAATTTAACCCCTAGGATCTTAATATGGGTGGAGGCTTTAGCAAACTGCAGCAGATCATAGCTGGGATCAGTATCTAATGTCCACAGAGCTTGACTCTTCTCAAGGTTGACCAGAGACCCGGAGGCCTCTGAGTAACTTCTGATAGACGCAGATAACATCTGCACCTCTTGAGGATTAGAGATCACCAACGTCACATCATCCGCATAGGCAACAACATTCAGAGGCTGGCAATGGGGGACCGGCACCCCCTGAAAATCACACTCCTGCAGTGACCTCAGAAACGGGTCTAGGGCAAAAACATACAGGAGAGGACTCAGTGGGCAACCCTGTCTCACCCCTGCCTCAACTCCAAAAGTGTCACCCTGCCAACCATTAATCAGAGGAAAGCTCACCGCCTCTCTGTACAATGTCTTCAGCCAATCCACAAATTGTCCTGGAATACCGTACTTTGACAAAGTGGCCCACAGATAGTCATGATCAACCCTGTCAAAGGCTTTAGCCTGGTCCAGACTAACAATATATTTCCCACACCGCAGGGCTTTACATCTCTCAAACATCTCCCGTATAGAGATGACTGCTCCAGAGATGTTCCGCCCTTTTACTGTGCCAAACTGAGAGCCTGCCAACAGTGCTGGGGACAAACAGACTAATCTAGAAAACAGGATCTTTGCTAGAATCTTCCTGTCCACATTCAAGAGGGCAATCGGCCTCCAGTTCTTGATGTCGCTTGGCTCTTTACCTTTAGACAGCAGAATCAACGAGGACACTCTCATGGATGGAGGCATCAGGTGATTTTCTAGACAACTTTTATACACATCCACGAGGATTGGAGCCAGGAGGTCTCTGAATTTCCTATAAAATTCTGCTGTTATGCCATCTGGACCTGGTGCCTTCTTCAGATGTAATTTATCAATAGCCTCCTTAACTTCCTCCACCGTTAACTCTGCTGTCAAAGGAGAAAAGTCCAGATCATTAGTATCAGGCGCAGGAGTTGCCTCCAAGAATTGAGCCATCTTATCTTTATCCAAAACTTTCCTCTGAAACAAGTCAGCATAGTAAGATCTCACCACCTCCAGGATACCCTCCCGTGAATCCTGCAATACACCCTGGAAGTCAGTGAGACCCGTGACCATTTTTTTACTACCCTCTCCCTGCAATTCTCAAAGGGATCAGGGGCCCCTAAGGACCCATAATCCCGTTCAAGAACCAGGGAGGTATACCTACTATACTGATACTGCCTTATCTCAGATTTCAGTCGGTCTATCTTCACTTTGTCATCCCCGCCTGCCGAATATAGTGACTCCAATTCTTTATGCAGCTTTAGGTACTAGCTGTACTTATTCCTCCCTTTATTAACTGACAGTCTCTTTAAAAGGGATCTGATATCCTCCTTGACGTCCTCCCACCAGTCGGTCATGTTGTCATAGAAGTCAACCCTATCTAGATGAAGCTGGATAAGGGAGTAGACATGACTCTGAACATAAGCATCATCCAGGAGACTGGAATTGAGCTTCCACAACCCTCTACCGATCTCCGGACGGTTAGAGGTCCCCAGACAGAAGCACAAGGCGAGGTGATCAGAGTAAGGGACGACCTTCTCACCCAGGGTGTCGACAGCCTCAGTAGGACTCACAAAAGCAAAATCTATCCTACTGCTCCTGTTGGAACATGAATATGTGAATTTTGGCTGTCGACCTCCCTGTGCGAAAACGTCAGTCAGTCCAGCCTGCATTATAATGTTATGTAGGACCTTCCCGTCCCTGGTCACTGTCCTGCCCGAGGAACTGTCACCTGACGTCAGTATGGCGTTAAAGTCCCCTGCCATCACCACCGGAAGAGAAGTGAAGAGGTATGGCTTAATGTTATTAAATAGCTGAATCCTGTCAGTCACTGTCTGTGGCCCATAGATGTTAATAAGCCGGAGTCGCCTCCCATGAATAGTGACTTCCAGGACCAAACATCTTCCCATGACCACCTCCGTCATCCTATGCACAGTCACATCATTGGTGTTAAACAGGACAGCGACTCCGGCGTAAGGCTCCACAGCCAGTGACCAGAAAGAAGGACCGCACCGCCATTCCCTCTCAGCCTCTCTCATAAGCCCCAGAGATGTCAGTCGTGTCTCTTGCAGGAAAATGACATCGGTGTCCAGATGTGTGAGATGTTCATACTAGGGTTAAGCGACCTTTACTTTTATAGGATCGGGTCGGGTTTCACGAAACCCGACTTTTTCAAAAGTCGGGTCGAGTGAAATCAGCCGATCCTATAAAAAAGACGGGGTCGGGGTCGGCCGAAACCTGAAACCCAATGCAGTGCATTGGGTTTCCATGGTTCCCAGGGTCTGAAGGAGCGGAAACTCTCCTTCAGGCCCTGCGATCCATATTTTAGTGTAAAATAAAGTATTAAAATAAAAAATATCGCAATACTTACCCTCTGACGCACCCTGGTACTAACCAGGAACCTTCCTTCCTTAGAATCAGCCTTCCAGGACCTTGCGGTGACGTAGCGGTGACGTCGCGGCTTGTGATTGGTCGCGCGAGCGGTCACATTGGTGGCCGCGTGGCCAATCACAAGCCGCGACTTCACCGCAAGGTCGTGGAAGGCTGATTCTAAGGAAGGAAGGTTCCCGGTTAGTACCAGGGCGCATCAGAGGGTAAGTATTGCAATATTTTTTATTTTAATTCTTTATTTTACACTTAAATCTGAATTCCGATACCAATTCCCGATATCTTAAACATATCGGGAATCGGTATCGGAATTCCGATTCTAGATTCAAAAGATCGCCGACTTCATGGCCGACCCCACACAGGGGTCGGGTCGGGTTTCATGAAACCCGACCTTGCCAAAAGTCGGCGACTTTTGAAAATTTTCGACGCGTTTCGCTCAACCCTAGTTCATACACCACATGTCTCGTCCTCCTTGCCTTAATGCTATTGACATTACTTGATGTTAGTGTTAATGAGAACCCCGCCATCACAACACAATAGAGAAGGAGCACAGTAACTGCCATCATCATGAGTCAGGAATGTCCTGTCCACCACCGGTGTCCATGTCAGACTCTACCTGAGGGTCCACAGATAAAGGCTTCCGCTTTGACGGAAGGGTGGTCCTCTACGTCCCTGTCACACTCTGCATCAACTTTTCTCAACTCTGTCTCATAATCGTCATCATTAGACTCAGATAAAACTCTATACTTGTTGGACACAACCATAACTCCTGCAGAATTCTGAACCTTCCTGGTAGCACTCTGACCGGTGTCATATGCTGCCTCAGGTTTAAGGGAGGACGTGCTCTTTTTCTTCCTTTTATTGTGATTAATGCTCCAGTCATCAGATTCAGACAGTGATGCCGAAGGGGGGGCTACCTGAGGCTGCTGGACCTGAGGAGCGACCTCCAAGTTCCCCTCTGCACCCTCTATACCCTGCTTATGAGTGGACTCCTGTTGAGCATCTGGGCTGGTCACCATCTCTCCTGACATTAAATCCTCCCTCTCATGCGCCCCTGCCACCACATCCTCATCCTCCTGAGCCTCTGCCCCTGCCAGTACAGCCTCATCAGGGAAGACCCTGCAGATATTATGCCAGGCGTCTGGACAGTCCCTGTGAGGGTGGCCCATCTTACCGCAGAGGTTGCACCTAACATCCCGGCAATCCACAGCGACATGGCCGATATCCCCGCACAGGCTGCACTTCACTACAGTACAGGCGTTGGCCAGATGACCTTTCTCACCACATTTGAAGCATTTCCTGGGCTGCCCGGGGTAATAACATCTTCCCTTCTCCCTCCCAATGAAGAAGGAGTTGGGTAAATGGGCAGTAATGTTATTGAGTTGCCGCAGTTTAACCACAGCTTTCCACCCCATTGTCCAGATACCATCCTCATCTCTGACCTTGGAGAGTCCAGAGGCGAGGTCACAGTGTCTCCGGAGCCACACCTCGATGTCCTGTGGGGGAACGGCCTCATTCCAGAAGGTCATATTTACCGTGACAGTGTCCGGCCTGGAGATAGGAACCAATATAAATTTATTCCAGCCTTCAGCATCTCTGAACCTGGGGTAATTGGCCCAGAACCTGTCCAGGTCACACTGCAGCTTGAAGCTGACCTCATAGCCCTGTCTGGCCAGAAGATTGGACACCGCCAGTATCTCGTTTGCCACAAACCCCATCTGGCCGCATAGCAGCTCTCTCACCACATACCTGCGCTGTGGCAGATCCTCCTTGGCACCTATGTACTTAAACCGCACCACATTAATGCGCTTAAACGTCTGGCCGGTATACCTGGCGCTGGAAGTGAAGGATGGGGCGCCGCGGCTCCAGGCATTCCTGGGGGGCACCTGCCGGGTCACACTGGGCCGACTGACAGGGAGAGGGTCTGCAGCAGGGGGGGCTGTGACACCTTGTGGACTAGATGGTAATGGAGGATAGTCACACATATCATGCACATTATTATTAGCAGCATCATTATCATCAGACAGTGCCACGTCCATGACAGAATGTGAAACCTCCCCAACCCCCGACCCCATGGGCACAACATCACCAGCCCCGGTCTGTGCCTCAGCCTCATAAACACAAACAGTCTCACAAACACTGTCCTGCTCCTGCATGGGGCATTCTGGGACCTGTGGTGCCTCTGCTGGAGTCTGAAGTGCAAGCTCTTGTTCACACTCAGCTGCCTCAGCAGCACAAACAGTCTCACAAATACAGTCCTGCTCCTGCATGGGGCATTCTGGGACCTGTGGTGCCTCTGCTGGAGTCTGAAGTGTATGCTCTTGTTCACACTCAGCTGCCTCAGCAGCACAAACAGTCTCACAAACACTGTCCTGCTCCTGCATGGGGCATTCTGGGACCTGTGGTGCCTCTGTTGGAGTCTGAAGTGCATGCTCCTGTTCACACTCAGCTGCTTGCTGCTGCAGTTTTTTTCCTTCCTGGAAGCAGAAGCGGGCAGCCTGTAACACTGGCCGTGTCCGCTGCTGGGGGGTCCCGGTCTCTACAGCACAGTCCTGCTTATAGGAGGCGAACCGCTCCCGGATCCTGTAGGTCTCCGCCAGGGGCCCCATGCCCTCCAGCACAGACTCAATGTCCTGCACCACACTTGCCAGCTGCACCCCCAGTGTGTTCAGTCTCAGGTCATACACATCATTACTGGCTGGATTAGTGGTCTTTAGACTATAGATAAAGTCGACTTCCATTTGCAGCGCTTTTTTTTGCTGCTGTAACTCACCCAGTTTTCTGACAAGTCCCGGTATCTCGTCCGCTAGCTGCAGCTCGGGTGCACGCGCTGGCTGCACAGGTTTTGTCTTCACCACGGGTGCAGGGGTTTTGAATACAGACTTGTGCGGTTCCACCACAGACGGCTTTGTGGCTCCTCGGCTGGATGCCGGCTCCGCAGCAGGTTTATCGCTGCCACCTGACTGTGACCGGGTGCGTCCTGACAGCGCCACACTGCCATGTTGCTGCAAGTTCTCCTGGATGGTTTGTCTTTCCAAAGACGTCCATCTCTGCCTGGAAGCAGGAGAGGTGATTGGTACAGCTGAGACCGATCTCACCTGTGCCTCAGGCAGGGGCGGCTGACTGACCGGGGAGTTACAGGGCTTCATACTGTGCTGTGGAACATCACTCACCAACACTTTACCTTCTGGCTTCTTTGCTGGACTTGGAGTAGATTTTCCTCCCAAAACTTTACTTGCTGGTTTTTCCTCCTTCACAGAAATGCTGCAGCTTTGGCCGCTGCATTCACTGGTCTCACAGGGGCTTTGGGCTTAATATTCCCATTCAGAGAGGTCTGGGAGCCTTGTCCCAGTGTAGGCCGAGAAGCCTGGGCCTTGTCTGGGGAGCTTCCCCGCCCAGGGTGGCCCCTCCCTGGGCTTGCTCCAGACATCAGGAGAGCTACCAACACACAACCTCACAGCTAGGAGGCAGTATTATAGTAGTTATATTCTTGTATATAGGGGCAGTATTATAGTAGTTATATTCTTGTACATAGGGGCAGTATTATAGTAGTTATATTCTTGTACATAGGAGCAGTATTATAGTAGTTATATTCTTGTACATGGGAGCAGTATTATAGTAAATATATTCTTGTACATAAGAGCAGTATTATAGTAGTTATAATCTTGTACATGAGAGCAGTATTATAGTAGTTATATTCTTGTACATAGTGGCACTATTATAGTAGTTATATTCTTGTACATAGGAGCAGTATTATAGTAGTTATATTCTTTTACATAGGAGCAGTATTATAGTAGTTATATTCTTGTATATAGGAGCAGTATTATAGTAGTTATATTCTTGTACATAGGAGCAGTATTATAGTAGTTATATTCTTGTACATAGGGGCAGTATTATAGTAGTTATATTCTTGTACATAGAGGCAGTATTATAGTAGTTATATTCTTGTACATAGGGGCAGTATTATAGTAGTTATATTCTTGTACATAGGGGGCAGTATTATAGTAGTTATATTCTTGTACATAGAGGCAGTATTATAGTAGTTATATTCTTGTATATAGGGGCAGTATTATAGTAGTTATATTCTTGTACATAGGAGCAGTATTATAGTAGTTATATTCTTGTACATAGAGGCAGTATTATAGTAGTTATATTCTTGTACATAGGGGGCAGTATTATAGTAGTTATATTCTTGTACATAGGAGCAGTATTATAGTAGCTATATTCTTGTACATAGGGGCAGTATTATAGTAGTTATATTCTTGTACATAGGGGCAGTATTATAGTAGTTATATTCTTGTACATAGGAGCAGTATTATAGTAGCTATATTCTTGTACATAGGAGCAGTATTATAGTAGTTATATTCTTGTACATAGGGGCAGTATTATAGTAGTTATATTCTTGTACATAGAGGCAGTATTATAGTAGTTATATTCTTGTACATAGGGGGCAGTATTATAGTAGTTATATTCTTGTACATAGGGGCAGTATTATAGTAGTTATATTCTTGTACATAGAGGCAGTATTATAGTAGTTATATTCTTGTACATAGGGGGCAGTATTATAGTAGTTATATTCTTGTACATAGAGGCAGTATTATAGTAGTTATATTCTTGTACATAGGGGCAGTATTATAGTAGTTATATTCTTGTACATAGAGGCAGTATTATAGTAGTTATATTCTTGTACATAGGGGGCAGTATTATAGTAGTTATATTCTTGTACATAGAGGCAGTATTATAGTAGTTATATTCTTGTACATAGGGGGCAGTGTTATAGTAGTTATATTCTTGTACATAGGAGCAGTATTATAGTAGCTATATTCTTGTACATAGGGGCAGTATTATAGTAGTTATATTCTTGTACATAGGGGGCAGTATTATAGTAGTTATATTCTTGTACATAGGAGCAGTATTATAGTAGCTATATTCTTGTACATAGGAGCAGTATTATAGTAGTTATATACTTGTACATAGGGGCAGTATTATAGTAGTTATATTCTTGTATATAGAGGCAGTATTATAGTAGTTATATTCTTGTACATAGGGGGCAGTATTATAGTAGTTATATTCTTGTACATAGGGGCAGTATTATAGTAGTTATATTCTTGTACATAGAGGCAGTATTATAGTAGTTATATTCTTGTACATAGGGGGCAGTATTATAGTAGTTATATTCTTGTACATAGGAGCAGTATTATAGTAGCTATATTCTTGTACATAGGGGCAGTATTATAGTAGTTATATTCTTGTACATAGGAGCAGTATTATAGTAGCTATATTCTTGTACATAGGGGGCAGTATTATAGTAGTTATATTCTTGTACATAGGAGCAGTATTATAGTAGTTATATTCTTGTACATAGGGGGCAGTATTATAGTAGTTATATTCTTCTACATAGGGGCAGTATTATAGTAGTTATATTCTTGTACATAGGAGCAGTATTATAGTAGCTATATTCTTGTACATAGGGGGCAGTATTATAGTAGTTATATTCTTGTACATAGGAGCAGTATTATAGTAGTTATATTCTTGTACATAGGGGCAGTAATATAGTAGTTATATTCTTGTACATAGGGGGCAGTATTATAGTAGTTACATTCTTGTACATAGGAGCAGTATTATAGCAGTTATATTCTTGTACATAGAGGCAGGATTATAGTAGTTATATTCTTGTACATAGGGGCAGTATTATAATAGTTATATTCTTGTACATAGGGGCAGTATTATAGTAGTTATATTCTTGTACATAGGAGCAGTATTATAGTAGTTATATTCTTGTACATAGGAGCAGTATTATAGTAGTTATATTCTTGTACATAGGCTCAGTATTATAGTAGTTATATTCTTGTACATAGGGGCAGTATTATAGTAGTTATATTCTTGTACATAGGGGCAGTATTATAGTAGTTATATTCTTGTACATAGGGGCAGTATTATAGTAGTTATATTCTAGTACATAATGGCAGTATTATAGTAGTTATATTCTTGTACATAGGAGCAGTATTATAGAAGTTATATTCTTATACATAGAGGCAGTATTATAGTAGTTATATTCTTGTACATAGGGGCAGTATTATAGTAGTTATATTCTTGTACATAGGAGCAGTATTATAGTAGCTATATTCTTGTACATAGAGGCAGTATTATAGTAGTTATATTCTTGTACATAGGAGCAGTATTATAGTAGTTATATTCTTGTACATAGGGGCAGTATTATAGTAGTTATATTCTTGTACATAGGGGCAGTATTATAGTAGTTATATTCTTGTACATAGGGGCAGTATTATAGTAGTTATATTCTTGTACATAGGGGCAGTATTATAGTAGTTATATTCTTGTACATAGGAGCAGTATTATAGTAGTTATATTCTTATACATAGAGGCAGTATTATAGTAGTTATATTCTTGTACATAGGGGCAGTATTATAGTAGTTATATTCTTGTACATAGGGGCAGTATTATAGTAGTTATATTCTTGTACATAGGAGCAGTATTATAGTAGTTATATTCTTATACATAGAGGCAGTATTATAGTAGTTATATTCTTGTACATAGGGGCAGTATTATAGTAGTTATATTCTTGTACATAGGAGCAGTATTATAGTAGTTATATTCTTATACATAGAGGCAGTATTATAGTAGTTATATTCTTGTACATAGGGGCAGTATTATAGTAGTTATATTCTTGTACATAGGGGTAGTATTATAGTAGTTATCTTCTTGTACATAGGAGCAGTATTATAGTAGTTATATTCTTATATATAGAGGCAGTATTATAGTAGTTATATTCTTGTACATAGGGGCAGTATTATAGTAGTTATAGTCTTGTACATAGGGGCAGTATTATAGTAGTTATATTCTTGTACATAGGGGCAGTATTATAGTAGTTATATTCTTGAATATAGGAGCAGTATTATAGTAGTTATATTCTTATACATAGAGTCAGTATTATAGTAGTTATATTCTTGTACATAGGGTCAGTATTATAGTAGTTATATTCTTGTACATAGGGGCAGTATTATAGTAGTTATATTCTTGTACATAGGGGCAGTATTATAGTAGTTATATTCTTGTACATAATGGCAGTATTATAGTAGTTATATTCTTGTACATAGGAGCAGTATTATAGTAGTTATATTCTTATACATAGAGGCAGTATTATAGTAGTTATATTCTTGTACATAGGGGCAGTATTATAGTATTTATATTCTTGTACATAGGAGCAGTATTATAGTAGCTATATTCTTGTACATAGAGGCAGTATTATAGTAGATATATTCTTGTACATAGGAGCAGTATTATTGTAGTTATATTCTTGTACATAGGGGCAGTATTATAGTAGTTATATTCTTGTACATAGGGGCAGTATTATAGTAGTTATATTCTTGTACATAGGGGCAGTATTATAGTAGTTATATTCTTGTACATAGGGGCAGTATTATAGTAGTTATATTCTTGTACATAGGAGCAGTATTATAGTAGTTATATTCTTATACATAGAGGCAGTATTATAGTAGTTATATTCTTGTACATAGGGGCAGTATTATAGTAGTTATATTCTTGTACATAGGGGCAGTATTATAGTAGTTATATTCTTGTACATAGGAGCAGTATTATAGTAGTTATATTCTTATACATAGAGGCAGTATTATAGTAGTTATATTCTTGTACATAGGGGCAGTATTATAGTAGTTATATTCTTGTACATAGGAGCAGTATTATAGTAGTTATATTCTTATACATAGAGGCAGTATTATAGTAGTTATATTCTTGTACATAGGGGCAGTATTATAGTAGTTATATTCTTGTACATAGGGGTAGTATTATAGTAGTTATATTCTTGTACATAGGAGCAGTATTATAGTAGTTATAATCTTATATATAGAGGCAGTATTATAGCAGTTATATTCTTGTACATAGGGGCAGTATTATAGTAGTTATATTCTTGTACATAGGGGCAGTATTATAGTAGTTATATTCTTGTACATAGGGGCAGTATTATAGTAGTTATATTCTTGAATATAGGAGCAGTATTATAGTAGTTATATTCTTATACATAGAGTCAGTATTATAGTAGTTATATTCTTGTACATAGGGGCAGTATTATAGTAGTTATATTCTTGTACATAGGAGCAGTATTGTAGTAGTTATATTCTTACACATAGAGGCATTATTATAGTAGTTATATTCTTGTACATAGGGGCAGTATTATAGTAGTTATATTCTTGTACATAGGGGCAGTATTATAGTAGTTATATTCTTGTACATAGGGGCAGTATTATAGTAGTTATATTCTTGTACATAGGGGCAGTATTATAGTAGTTATATTCTTGTACATAGAGGCAGTATTATAGTAGTTATATTCTTGTACATAGGGGCAGTATTATAGTAGTTATATTCTTGTACATAGGGGCAGTATTATAGTAGTTATATTCTTGTACATAGGGGCAGTATTATAGTAGTTATATTCTTGTACATAGGGGCCGTATTATAGTAGTTATATTCTTGTACATAGAGGCAGTATTATAGTAGTTATATTCTTGTACATAGGGGCAGTATTATAGTAGTTATATTCTTTTACATAGGGGCAGTATTATAGTAGTTATATTCTTGTACATAGGAGCAGTATTATAGTAGTTATATTATTAGAAATAGCGGCAGTATTATAGTAGTTATATTCTTGTACATAGGGGCAGTATTATAGTAGTTATATTCTTGTACATAGGAGCAGTATTATAGTAGTTATATTCTTATACATAGAGGCAGTATTATAGTAGTTATATTCTTGTACATAGGGGCAGTATTATAGTAGTTATATTCTTGTACATAGGGGTAGTATTATAGCAGTTATATTCTTGTACATAGGAGCAGTATTATAGTAGTTATTTTCTTATACATAGAGGCAGCATTATAGTAGTTATATTCTTGTACATAGGGGCAGTATTATAGTAGTTATATTCTTGTACATAGGGGCAGTATTATAGTAGTTATATTCTTGTACATAGGGGCAGTATTATAGTAGTTATATTCTTGAACATAGGAGCAGTATTATAGTAGTTATATTCTTATACATAGAGGCAGTATTATAGTAGTTATATTCTTGTACATAGGGGCAGTATTATAGTAGTTATATTCTTGTACATAGGAGCAGTATTATAGTAGTTATATTCTTATACATAGAGGCAGTATTATAGTAGTTATATTCTTGTACATAGGGGCAGTATTATAGTAGTTATATTCTTGTACATAGGGGCAGTATTATAGTAGTTATATTCTTGTATATAGGAGCAGTATTATAGTAGTTATATTCTTATACATAGAGGCAGTATTATAGTAGTTATATTCTTGTACATAGGGGCAGTATTATAGTAGTTATATTCTTGTACATAGGAGCAGTATTATAGTAGTTATATTCTTATACATAGAGGCAGTATTATAGTAGTTATATTCTTGTACATAGGGGCAGTATTATAGTAGTTATATTCTTGTACATAGGGGCAGTATTATAGTAGTTATATTCTTGTACATAGGAGCAGTATTATAGTAGTTATATTCTTATACATAGAGGCAGTATTATAGTAGTTATATTCTTGTACATAGGGGCAGTATTCTAGTAGTTATATTCTTGTACATAGGGGCAGTATTATAGTAGTTATATTCTTGTACATAGGGGCCGTATTATAGTAGTTATATTCTTGTACATAGGGGCCGTATTATAGTAGTTATATTCTTGTACATAGAGGCAGTATTATAGTAGTTATATTCTTGTACATAGGGGCAGTATTATAGTAGTTATATTCTTTTACATAGGGGCAGTATTATAGTAGTTATATTCTTGTACATAGGAGCAGTATTATAGTAGTTATATTATTAGAAATAGCGGCAGTATTATAGTAGTTATATTCTTGTACATAGGGGCAGTATTATAGTAGTTATATTCTTGTACATAGGAGCAGTATTATAGTAGTTATATTCTTATACATAGAGGCAGTATTATAGTAGTTATATTCTTGTACATAGGGGCAGTATTATAGTAGTTATATTCTTGTACATAGGGGTAGTATTATAGCAGTTATATTCTTGTACATAGGAGCAGTATTATAGTAGTTATTTTCTTATACATAGAGGCAGCATTATAGTAGTTATATTCTTGTACATAGGGGCAGTATTATAGTAGTTATATTCTTGTACATAGGGGCAGTATTATAGTAGTTATATTCTTGTACATAGGGGCAGTATTATAGTAGTTATATTCTTGAACATAGGAGCAGTATTATAGTAGTTATATTCTTATACATAGAGGCAGTATTATAGTAGTTATATTCTTGTACATAGGGGCAGTATTATAGTAGTTATATTCTTGTACATAGGAGCAGTATTATAGTAGTTATATTCTTATACATAGAGGCAGTATTATAGTAGTTATATTCTTGTACATAGGGGCAGTATTATAGTAGTTATATTCTTGTACATAGGGGCAGTATTATAGTAGTTATATTCTTGTATATAGGAGCAGTATTATAGTAGTTATATTCTTATACATAGAGGCAGTATTATAGTAGTTATATTCTTATATATAGAGGCAGTATTATAGTAGTTATATTCTTGTACATAGGGGCAGTATTATAGTAGTTATATTCTTGTACATAGGGGCAGTATTATAGTAGTTATATTCTTGTACATAGGAGCAGTATTATAGTAGTTATATTCTTATACATAGAGGCAGTATTATAGTAGTTATATTCTTGTACATAGGGGCAGTATTCTAGTAGTTATATTCTTGTACATAGGGGCAGTATTATAGTAGTTATATTCTTGTACATAGGGGCCGTATTATAGTAGTTATATTCTTGTACATAGGGGCCGTATTATAGTAGTTATATTCTTGTACATAGAGGCAGTATTATAGTAGTTATATTCTTGTACATAGGGGCAGTATTATAGTAGTTATATTCTTTTACATAGGGGCAGTATTATAGTAGTTATATTCTTGTACATAGGAGCAGTATTATAGTAGTTATATTATTAGAAATAGCGGCAGTATTATAGTAGTTATATTCTTGTACATAGGGGCAGTATTATAGTAGTTATATTCTTGTACATAGGAGCAGTATTATAGTAGTTATATTCTTATACATAGAGGCAGTATTATAGTAGTTATATTCTTGTACATAGGGGCAGTATTATAGTAGTTATATTCTTGTACATAGGGGTAGTATTATAGCAGTTATATTCTTGTACATAGGAGCAGTATTATAGTAGTTATTTTCTTATACATAGAGGCAGCATTATAGTAGTTATATTCTTGTACATAGGGGCAGTATTATAGTAGTTATATTCTTGTACATAGGGGCAGTATTATAGTAGTTATATTCTTGTACATAGGGGCAGTATTATAGTAGTTATATTCTTGAACATAGGAGCAGTATTATAGTAGTTATATTCTTATACATAGAGGCAGTATTATAGTAGTTATATTCTTGTACATAGGGGCAGTATTATAGTAGTTATATTCTTGTACATAGGAGCAGTATTATAGTAGTTATATTCTTATACATAGAGGCAGTATTATAGTAGTTATATTCTTGTACATAGGGGCAGTATTATAGTAGTTATATTCTTGTACATAGGGGCAGTATTATAGTAGTTATATTCTTGTATATAGGAGCAGTATTATAGTAGTTATATTCTTATACATAGAGGCAGTATTATAGTAGTTATATTCTTGTACATAGGGGCAGTATTATAGTAGTTATATTCTTGTACATAGGAGCAGTATTATAGTAGTTATATTCTTATACATAGAGGCAGTATTATAGTAGTTATATTCTTGTACATAGGGGCAGTATTATAGTAGTTATATTCTTGTACATAGGGGCAGTATTATAGTAGTTATATTCTTGTACATAGGAGCAGTATTATAGTAGTTATATTCTTATACATAGAGGCAGTATTATAGTAGTTATATTCTTGTACATAGGGGCAGTATTCTAGTAGTTATATTCTTGTACATAGGGGCAGTATTATAGTAGTTATATTCTTGTACATAGGGGCAGTATTATAGTAGTTATATTCTTGTACATAGGGGCAGTATTATAGTAGTTATATTCTTGTACATAGGGGCAGTATTATAGTAGTTATATTCTTGTACATAGGGGCAGTATTATAGTAGTTATATTCTTGTACATAGGGGCAGTATTATAGTAGTTATATTCTTGTACATAGGGGCAGTATTATAGTAGTTATATTCTTGTACATAGGGGCAGTATTATAGTAGTTATATTCTTGTACATAGGGGCAGTATTATAGTAGTTATATTCTTGTACATAGCGGCAGTATTATAGTAGTTATATTCTTGTACATAGGAGCAGTATTATAGTAGTTATATTCTTATACATAGAGGCAGTATTATAGTAGTTATATTCTTGTACATAGGGGCAGTATTATAGTAGTTATATTCTTGTACATAGGGGCAGTATTATAGTAGTTATATTCTTATACATAGAGGCAGTATTATAGTAGTTATATTCTTGTACATAGGAGCAGTATTATAGTAGTTATATTCTTGTACATAGGAGCAGTATTATAGTAGTTATATTCTTATACATAGAGGCAGTATTATAGTAGTTATATTCTTGTACATAGGGGCAGTATTATAGTAGTTATATTCTTGTACATAGGGGCAGTATTATAATAGTTATATTCTTGCACATAGGAGCAGTATTATAGTAGTTATATTCTTGTACATACAGTTAGGGCCAGAAATATTTGGACAGTGACACAAGTTTTGTTATTTTGGCTGTTTACAAAAACATGTTCAGAAATACAATTATATATATATAATATGGGCTGAAAGTGCACACTCCCAGCTGCAATATGATAGTTTCCACATCCAAATCGGAGAAAGGGTTTAGGAATCATAGCTCTGTAATGCATTGTGTCCTCTTTTTCAAGGGACCAAAAGTAATTGGACAAAGGACTCTAAGGGCTGCAATTAACTCTGAAGGCGTCTCCCTCGTTAACCTGTAATCAATGAAGTAGTTAAAAGGTCAGGGGTGGATTCCAGGTGTGTGGTTTTGCATTTGGAAGCTGTTGCTGTGAGCAGACAACATGCGGTCAAAGGAACTCTCAATTGAGGTGAAGCAGAACATCCTGAGGCTGAAAAAAAAGAAAAAATCCATCAGAGAGATAGCAGACATGCTTGGAGTAGCAAAATCAACAGTTGGGTACATTCTGAGAAAAAAGGAATTGACTGGTGAGCTTGGGAACTCAAAAAGGCCTGGGCGTCCACGGATGACAACAGTGGTGGATGATCGCCGCATACTTAATTTGGAGAAGAAGAACCCGTTCACAACATCAACTGAAGTCCAGAACACTCTCAGTGAAGTAGGTGTATCTGTCTCTAAGTCAACAGTAAAGAGAAGACTCCATGACAGTAAATACAAAGGGTTCACATCTAGATGCAAACCATTCATCAATACCAAAAATAGACAGGCCAGAGTTAAATTTGCAGAAAAACACCTCAAGAAGCCAGCTCAGTTCTGGAAAAGTATTCTATGGACAGATGAGACAAAGATCAACCTGTACCAGAATGATGGGAAGACAAAAGTTTGGAGAAGAAAGGGAACGGCACATGATCCAAGGCACACCACATCCTCTGTAAAACATGGTGGAGGCAACGTGATGGCATGGGCATGCATGGCTTTCAATGGCACTGGGTCACTTGTGTTTATTGATGACATAAGAGCAGACAAGAGTAGCCGGATGAATTCTGAAGTGTACCGGGATATACTTTCAGCCCAGATTCAACCAAATGCTGCAAAGTTGATTGGACGGCGCTTCATAGTACAGATGGACAATGACCCCAAGCATACAGCCAAAGCTACCCAGGAGTTCATGAGTGCCAAAAAGTGGAACATTCTGCAATGGCCAAGTCAATCTCCAGATCTAAACCCAATTGAGCATGCATTTCACTTGCTCAAATCCAGACTTAAGACGGAAAGACCCACAAACAAGCAAGACCTGAAGGCTGCGGCTGTAAAGGCCTGGCAAAGCATTAAGAAGGAGGAAACCCAGCGTTTGGTGATGTCCATGGGTTCCAGACTTAAGGCAGTGATTGCCTCCAAAGGATTTGCAACAAAATATTGAAAATAAAAATATTTTGTTTGGGTTATGTTTATTTGTCCAATTACTTTTGACCTCCTAAAATGTGGAGTGTTTGTAAAGAAATGTGTACAATTCCTACATTTTCTCTCAGATATTTTTGTTCAACCCTTCAAATTAAACGTTACAATCTGCACTTGAATTCTGTTGTAGAGGTTTCATTTCAAATCCAATGTGGTGGCATGCAGAGCCCAACTCGCGAAAATTGTGTCACTGTCCAAATATTTCTGGCCCTAACTGTAGGAGCAGTATTATAGTAGTTATATTCTTGTACATAGGAGCAGTATTATAGTAGTTATATTCTTGTACATAGGAGCAGTATTATAGTAGTTATATTCTTGTACATAGGAGCAGTATTATAGTAGTTATATTCTTGTACATAGGAGCAGTGTTATAGTAGTTATATTCTTGCATATAGGAGCAGTATTATAGTAGTTACATTCTTGTACATAGGGGCAGTATTATAGTAGTTATATTCTTGTACATAGGAGCAGTATTATAGTAGTTATATTCTTGTACATAGGAGCAGTATTATAGTAGTTATATTCTTGTACATAGGAGCAGTATTATAGTAGTTATATTCTTGCATATAGGAGCAGTATTATAGTAGTTATATTCTTGCATATAGGAGCAGTATTATAGTAGTTACATTCTTGCACATAGGGGCAGTATTATAGTAGTTATATTCTTGTACATAGGAGCTGTATTATAGTAGTTATATTCTTGCACATAGGAGCAGTATTATAGTAGTTATATTCTTGTACATAGGAGCAGTATTATAGTAGTTATATTCTTGAACATAGGGGCAGTATTATAGTAGTTATATTCTTGTATATAGAAGCAGTATTATAGTATTTATATTCTTGTACATAGGGGCAGTATTATAGTAGTTATATTCTTGTAGATAGGAGCAGCATTATAGTAGTTATATTCTTGTACATAGGGGCAGTATTATAGTAGTTATATTCTTGTACACAGGGGCAGTATTATAGTAGTTATATTCTTGTATATAGGAGCAGTATTATAGTAGTTATATTCTTGTACATAGGAGCAGTATTATAGTAGTTATATTCTTGTACATAGGGGCAGTATTATAGTAGTTATATTCTTGTACATAGGAGCAGTATTATAGTAGTTATATTCTTATACATAGAGGCAGTATTATAGTATTTATATTCTTGTACATAGGGGCAGTATTATAGTAGTTATATTCTTGTACATAGGAGCAGTATTATAGTAGTTATATTCTTGTACATAGGGGCAGTATTATAGTAGTTATATTCTTGTACATAGGGGCAGTATTATAGTAGTTATATTATTGTACATAGGGGCAGTATTATAGTAGTTATATTCTTGTACATAGTGGGCAGTATTATAGTAGTTATATTCTTGTACATAGGAGCAGTATTATAGTAGTTATATTCTTGTACATAGGGGCAGTATTATAGTAGTTATATTCTTGTATATAGGAGCAGTATTATAGTAGTTATATTCTTGTACATAGGGGCAGTATTATAGTAGTTATATTCTTGTATATAGGAGCAGTATTATACTAGTTATATTCTTGTACACAGGGGCAATATTATAGTAGTTATATTCTTGTATATAGGAGCAGTATTATAGTAGTTATATTCTTGTATATAGGAGCAGTATTATAGTAGTTATATTATTGTACATAGGGGCAGTATTATAGTAGTTATATTCTTGTACATAGTGGGCAGTATTATAGTAGTTATATTCTTGTACATAGGAGCAGTATTATAGTAGTTATATTCTTGTACATAGTGGGCAGTATTATAGTAGTTATATTCTTGTACATAGGAGCAGTATTATAGTAGTTATATTCTTATACATAGGATCAGTATTATAGTAGTTATATTCTTGTATATAGGAGCAGTATTATAGTAGTTATATTATTGTACATAGGGGCAGTATTATAGTAGTTATATTCTTGTACATAGTGGGCAGTATTATAGTAGTTATATTCTTGTACATAGGAGCAGTATTATAGTAGTTATATTCTTATACATAGGATCAGTATTATAGTAGTTATATTCTTGTACATAGGAGCAGTATTATAGTAGTTATATTCTTGTACATAGTGGGCAGTATTATAGTAGTTATATTCTTGTACATAGGGGCAGTATTATAGTAGTTATATTCTTGTACATAGGAGCAGTATTATACTAGTTATATTCTTGTACACAGGGGCAGTATTATAGTAGTTATATTCTTGTATATAGGAGCAGTATTATAGTAGTTATATTCTTGTATATAGGAGCAGTATTATAGTAGTTATATTATTGTACATAGGGGCAGTATTATAGTAGTTATATTCTTGTACATAGTGGGCAGTATTATAGTAGTTATATTCTTGTACATAGGAGCAGTATTATAGTAGTTATATTCTTATACATAGGATCAGTATTATAGTAGTTATATTCTTGTACATAGGAGCAGTATTATAGTAGTTATATTCTTGTACATAGTGGGCAGTATTATAGTAGTTATATTCTTGTACATAGGAGCAGTATTATAGTAGTTATATTCTTATACATAGGATCAGTATTATAGTAGTTATATTCTTGTACATAGGAGCAGTATTATAGTAGTTATATTCTTGTACATAGGGGCAGTATTATAGTAGTTATATTCTTGTATATAGGAGCAGTATTATACTAGTTATATTCTTGTACATAGGGGCAGTATTATAGTAGTTATATTCTTGTATATAGGAGCAGTATTATAGTAGTTATATTATTGTACATAGGGGCAGTATTATAGTAGTTATATTCTTGTACATAGGGGCAGTATTATAGTAGTTATATTCTTGTACATAGGAGCAGTATTATACTTGTTATATTCTTGTACATAGGGGCAGTATTATAGTAGTTATATTCTTGTACATAGGGGCAGTATTATAGTAGTTATATTCTTGTATATAGGAGCAGTATTATAGTAGTTATATTATTGTACATAGGGGCAGTATTATAGTAGTTATATTCTTGTACATAGGGGGCAGTATTATAGTAGTTATATTCTTGTACATAGGGGCAGTATTATAGTAGTTATATTCTTGTATATAGGAGCAGTATTATAGTAGTTATATTATTGTACATAGGGGCAGTATTATAGTAGTTATATTCTTGTACATAGTGGGCAGTATTATAGTAGTTATATTCTTGTACATAGGGGCAGTATTATAGTAGTTATATTCTTGTACATAGGAGCAGTATTATACTTGTTATATTCTTGTACATAGGGGCAGTATTATAGTAGTTATATTCTTGTAGATAGGAGCAGCATTATAGTAGTTATATTCTTGTACATAGGAGCATTATTATAGTAGTTATATTCTTGTACACAGGGGCAGTATTATAGTAGTTATATTCTTGTATATAGGAGCAGTATTATAGTAGTTATATTCTTGTACATAGGAGCAGTATTATAGTAGTTATATTCTTGTACATAGGGGCAGTATTATAGTAGTTATATTCTTGTATATAGGAGCAGTATTATAGTATTTATATTCTTATACATAGAGGCAGTATTATAGTATTTATATTCTTGTACATAGGGGCAGTATTATAGTAGTTATATTCTTGTACATAGGAGCAGTATTATAGTAGTTATATTCTTGTACATAGGGGCAGTATTATAGTAGTTATATTCTTGTACATAGGGGCAGTATTATAGTAGTTATATTCTTGTACATAGTGGGCAGTATTATAGTAGTTATATTCTTGTACATAGGGGCAGTATTATAGTAGTTATAGTCTTGTACATAGGAGCAGTATTATACTAGTTATATTCTTGTACACAGGGGCAGTATTATAGTAGTTATATTCTTGTATATAGGAGCAGTATTATAGTAGTTATATTCTTGTATATAGGAGCAGTATTATAGTAGTTATATTATTGTACATAGGGGCAGTATTATAGTAGTTATATTCTTGTACATAGTGGGCAGTATTATAGTAGTTATATTCTTGTACATAGGAGCAGTATTATAGTAGTTATATTCTTATACATAGGATGAGTATTATAGTAGTTATATTCTTGTACATAGGAGCAGTATTATAGTAGTTATATTCTTGTACATAGTGGGCAGTATTATAGTAGTTATATTCTTGTACATAGGAGCAGTATTATAGTAGTTATATTCTTATACATAGGATCAGTATTATAGTAGTTATATTCTTGTACATAGGAGCAGTATTATAGTAGTTATATTCTTGTACATAGGGGCAGTATTATAGTAGTTATATTCTTGTATATAGGAGCAGTATTATACTAGTTATATTCTTGTACATAGGGGCAGTATTATAGTAGTTATATTCTTGTATATAGGAGCAGTATTATAGTAGTTATATTCTTGTATATAGGAGCAGTATTATAGTAGTTATATTATTGTACATAGGGGCAGTATTATAGTAGTTATATTCTTGTACATAGTGGGCAGTATTATAGTAGTTATATTCTTGTACATAGGGGCAGTATTATAGTAGTTATATTCTTGTACATAGGAGCAGTATTATACTTGTTATATTCTTGTACATAGGGGCAGTATTATAGTAGTTATATTCTTGTAGATAGGAGCAGCATTATAGTAGTTATATTCTTGTACATAGGAGCATTATTATAGTAGTTATATTCTTGTAAACAGGGGCAGTATTATAGTAGTTATATTCTTGTATATAGGAGCAGTATTATAGTAGTTATATTCTTGTACATAGGAGCAGTATTATAGTAGTTATATTCTTATACATAGGATCAGTATTATAGTAGTTATATTCTTGTACATAGGAGCAGTATTATAGTAGTTATATTCTTGTACATAGGGGCAGTATTATAGTAGTTATATTCTTGTATATAGGAGCAGTATTATACTAGTTATATTCTTGTACATAGGGGCAGTATTATAGTAGTTATATTCTTGTATATAGGAGCAGTATTATAGTAGTTATATTCTTGTATATAGGAGCAGTATTATAGTAGTTATATTATTGTACATAGGGGCAGTATTATAGTAGTTATATTCTTGTACATAGTGGGCAGTATTATAGTAGTTATATTCTTGTACATAGGGGCAGTATTATAGTAGTTATATTCTTGTACATAGGAGCAGTATTATACTTGTTATATTCTTGTACATAGGGGCAGTATTATAGTAGTTATATTCTTGTAGATAGGAGCAGCATTATAGTAGTTATATTCTTGTACATAGGAGCATTATTATAGTAGTTATATTCTTGTAAACAGGGGCAGTATTATAGTAGTTATATTCTTGTATATAGGAGCAGTATTATAGTAGTTATATTCTTGTACATAGGAGCAGTATTATAGTAGTTATATTCTTGTACATAGGGGCAGTATTATAGTAGTTATATTCTTGTATATAGGAGCAGTATTATAGTATTTATATTCTTATACATAGAGGCAGTATTATAGTATTTATATTCTTGTACATAGGGGCAGTATTATAGTAGTTATATTCTTGTACATAGGAGCAGTATTATAGTAGTTATATTCTTGTACATAGGAGCATTATTATAGTAGTTATATTCTTGTACACAGGGGCAGTATTATAGTAGTTATATTCTTGTATATAGGAGCAGTATTATAGTAGTTATATTCTTGTACATAGGAGCAGTATTATAGTAGTTATATTCTTGTACATAGGGGCAGTATTATAGTAGTTATATTCTTGTACATAGGAGCAGTATTATAGTATTTATATTCTTATACATAGAGGCAGTATTATAGTATTTATATTCTTGTACATAGGGGCAGTATTATAGTAGTTATATTCTTGTACATAGGAGCAGTATTATAGTAGTTATATTCTTGTACATAGGGGCAGTATTATAGTAGTTATATTCTTGTACATAGGGGCAGTATTATAGTAGTTACATAGTAACATAGTAACATAGTAACATAGTTAGTAAGGCCGAAAAAAGATATTTGTCCATCCAGTTCAGCCTATATTCCATCATAATAAATCCCCAGATCTACGTCCTTCTACAGAACCTAATAATTGTATGATACAATATTGTTCTGCTCCAGGAAGACATCCAGGCCTCTCTTGAACCCCTCGACTGAGTTCGCCATCACCACCTCCTCAGGCAAGCAATTCCAGATTCTCACTGCCCTAACAGTAAAGAATCCTCTTCTATGTTGGTGGAAAAACCTTCTCTCCTCCAGACGCAAAGAATGCCCCCTTGTGCCCGTCACCTTCCTTGGTATAAACAGATCCTCAGCGAGATATAGATATAGTTATATTATTGTACATAGGGGCAGTATTATAGTAGTTATATTCTTGTACATAGTGGGCAGTATTATAGTAGTTATATTCTTGTACATAGGAGCAGTATTATAGTAGTTATATTCTTGTACATAGGGGCAGTATTATAGTAGTTATATTCTTGTATGTAGGAGCAGTATTATAGTAGTTATATTCTTGTACATAGGGGCAGTATTATAGTAGTTATATTCTTGTATATAGGAGCAGTATTATACTAGTTATATTCTTGTATATAGGAGCAGTATTATAGTAGTTATATTATTGTACATGGGGCAGTATTATAGTAGTTATATTCTTGTACATAGTGGGCAGTATTATAGTAGTTATATTCTTGTACATAGGAGCAGTATTATAGTACTTATATTCTTATACATAGGATCAGTATTATAGTAGTTATATTCTTGTACATAGGAGCAGTATTATAGTAGTTATATTCTTGTACATAGGGGCAGTATTATAGTAGTTATATTCTTGTATATAGGAGCAGTATTATACTAGTTATATTCTTGTACATAGTGGACAGTATTATAGTAGTTATATTCTTGTACATAGGAGCAGTATTATAGTACTTATATTCTTATACATAGGATCAGTATTATAGTAGTTATATTCTTGTACATAGGAGCAGTATTATAGTAGTTATATTCTTGTACATAGGGGCAGTATTATAGTAGTTATATTCTTGTATATAGGAGCAGTATTATACTAGTTATATTCTTGTACATAGGGGCAGTATTATAGTAGTTATATTCTTGTATATAGGAGCAGTATTATAGTAGTTATATTCTTGTATATAGGAGCAGTATTATAGTAGTTATATTATTGTACATAGGGGCAGTATTATAGTAGTTATATTCTTGTACATAGTGGGCAGTATTATAGTAGTTATATTCTTGTATATAGGAGCAGTATTATAGTAGTTATATTCTTGTACATAGGGGCAGTATTATAGTAGTTATATTCTTGTACATAGGGGCAGTATTATAGTAGTTATATTCTTGTACATAGGAGCAGTATTATACTTGTTGTATTCTTGTACATAGGGGCAGTATTATAGTAGTTATATTCTTGTAGATAGGAGCAGCATTATAGTAGTTATATTCTTGTAGATAGGAGCAGCATTATACTACTAAAATTGTAATAAAACTGGAGTTTTGATTCATACAATTTACACTTCACATTGGACTCAATATCTTACCTTGTACTCTAACGACTGTGCCAGGACCTTCCTGAAGGATTGATTCCATATAATTTGGTGGTTTATATGTTAAGCAAAATGTTATTGCCACACGACAGTAGAATTTGGTGTTATCTGGACCATGAAAGTCCTCTAGGAGAAGATCAGACTGACCAATCAGCTTGGTTTTTCCCCTGTACTCTGGGTGTATGTAGTCTTCATTAGGGTGGTAAACAAAATGTTGTCTTGGTTCTCCAACCATCCAGTAGACCTCAGTCCGCAGAGTTCTTCTGTCTCCTACAGGATATGCACTTATTATATCCTGTACAGAGAAGCTGCAGTTGATTATTACAGGTCCCATAAATTCCACTTCAGTTGTTTGGTTGATCGTAGAAATGCTGCTTGGCTCTTTAAAGGAAATATAGGATATTATTAGGCAAAATTAATATTTAGTCTAGTCTGAAAGCATTGTATATTACTATAGAACCTAAAAGAGATTGGACAAGAAAGTAAATTGTATTTAGCACGTTATAAAACCAATCTTTGTTATATACCTTCAATACAAGTTTCACTTTCAGGCATTTTTTGGTCCTTGAGGAATGTGAGGAATGAAAGTGATGTAGTTTCAGTATATGAGTGAAGGTGTAATAGGCCCTAAAGTAATTAATTAATGATAGGACTTTAAATGAGTATACTGTAGATGAGTGAACTCGAACTTTACAGTGTATGGTGCTGAAGTCCGTACACAGACTTATCACGGTAGTCCGTTTAAGGCTGCTTTCACACATCAGGCTTTTTGTTTCAGTCTAAATCCGGCTCTCGGGAGAAAAACCGGAACCGGAAAAAATAAAAACCGGATCCGTTTTTAACCCCATTGACTTGTATTAGCACCGGATTGAGCCGGATGGCCCAGCGTTCCTTCCGGTTTGATGCCGGATCCGGGGTACACTCGATTCTGGCGTCTGGAAAAAACATCTACTGTAACATTTTTTGTCTCCGGCGAAAAAGCCTGAAGCGCCGATCCGGCGCTTCCAGCTCTTTGCTAGAATGGAAGCCTATGGGAGCCGGAAGGTGCCGGATGCAGAAAATAGCGGATCCGGCGGCCTGATCCGGTTTTTTAAACTGAGCATGCTCCCAAAAAATTTTTATCCAATAATCTAGATAGGCTAGCTGGATCCGTCAAAAAAACGGATCCGTCGCATCAGTTTTTCACAATCTGCGCCGGATCCAGTTATTCCAACATTCGCCAGATTTAGCCTGAAACAAAAAACGTGATGTGTGAAAGTAGCCTTAGTGTGTTGATTTTGGATGCAGAATAAATCTTGTTGAAAGTCTGCCCCAGATTCAATCAACAAGCTTTTCGGCTGTGGGCACGTCCTCAGCTATCACAACCATGCCGAGTATTGGCATGGATGTGATTGTTTGGATCACCACATGACCCGGCCTGTATAACTGCAGGATCACAGGTGGTGACGTCATTTTGCTCTGTATAGCTCAGGGACAGGACACGGCTCGAGTGAGGACAATGTTTGGTTCTGTGGGAGTAGTCTGAAAAATACCCCCTTTGGGGGTACTCTGAAAACAGGTTCTTTTGGGGTATTCCGCAAAACAGCCTCTGTGTGGGTATTGCCATAAAGTACTCTGCACTTTTTTTGTGGTGCAAAGAACGAGGAGAGCTTCAAGTAGGGGATGTTGATATAGTGATGCTGGTGGTGGTGCAGATGCTGTATGGAGAAGATGTGGTCGATCTGTACCTGCTGTGTCCAAAACAAACAGCTTCCTCTGATGCATGAATGAGGAGGCCAGAGCATGGGCATCTGTCTTCCACCTCACCTTGCAAATCAGACAAGCGGTCTGAGCCCCAAGTCACGTAGCAGTCACCTCTGCTTTTTTATGACTCCACTGGCTGTGGCTCCGTGGCCCATCCACCTGGCCCTGCCCCACAAGTGGAAGAGATGGAGTGCACTGATGCCCAACTACTTGTTCTGTTTGAGGATGAGTACATAGGAGGGTAGTGCATACAGTGAGTGGACTACCACAGCACCTCTATGATGGTGACAATGAAACACTTGTGCCAACTGCTGTGGCATTCTGCTTTGCACAGGCTGGCAAAGAGGGCAGGGGTGAGGAGTTGTTGGAAGATGATGGGGAGAATGATAAGGTCCTAGACCCCACATGGAGTCAAGGCAATCTGAGTGACATAGGCAGGTAGGAGGAAGACGTAGTGGTCATGTTGCCCCAGTTGCACAGCAAAAGAGGGAGCAGGGTGTAAAGGCACAATGGCAAACCCCTAGCCGGTATATCCTATTGGCTGATCCTGCCTACCACGCCAACAAACTGGGCACACCAAAGTCAGCTCAAACAAACTCCCTGGTGTGGAATTTCTTCAAGCAATAAAAAAAAAAATTAAGGTTGTGGCTGTCCCACTGTACGTTATTCCCAGCCGCAACTAATTTTCCAGGCAGGCCATCTAAGAATGGGCAGGGACATTATATCTCCCTAATTGACAATGGGCAAATGTTGTGGTGGCTGAACCTAAGGCAGAAAGTCTTTTGTCGCTTGTCCTACCAATACTGCAGATTGCTGGATGCTTCTCTGTCAATGTTGCCTCCGCCTTCTACTCCTCAACCTTCACAGCCTCCTTATCCAGCCAGCTCAACATCTGCATGACTAACTTCAGCACAGCCAGGGGGAAACGACAGCAAGCAGTCCTGAAACCCATCTATTTGGAGGAAAAATTGCACACAGTGTGGGGATTAAACAACAGCCTGGCCTGGTAGTGTGTGTGATAATGGATGAAATCTCATAGAATCATAGAATGGTAGAGTTGGAAGGGACCTTTTGCGTCATCTGGTCCAACCCCCTGCTCAAAGCAGGATTCACTAAATCATCCCAGACAGACGTCTCTCCAGCCTCTGTTTGAAGACTTCCATGAAAGGAGAACTCATCACCTCTCCTGGCCGTCTGTTCCACTCATTGATCACCCTAACTGTCAAAAAGTTTTTTCCAATATCTAATCTGTGTCTCCTCCCATTCAGTTTCATCCCATTGCTTCTAGTCTTTCCTTGTGCAAATGAGAAAAAAGATGATCCTTCTACAATGTGACAGCCCTTGAGATATTTGTAGACAGCTATTAAGTCTTCTCTCAGTCTTCTTTTTTCAAGCTAAACATTCCCAAATTCTGTAACCGTTCCTCATATTTCATGATTTGCGGACCGGTCACCATTCTGGTCGCTCTTCTCTGAACTTGCTCCAGTTTGTTGATGTCTTTTTTTAAATGTGGTGCTCAAAACTGGACACAGTATTCCAGATGAGGTCTGACCAAAGAGGAGTAGAGGGCAATAATGACTTCACGTGATCTAGACTGTATGCTTCTGTTAATACATCCCAGAATTGCATTTGCCTTTTTTGCTTCTGCATCACACTGTTGACTCATGTTCCGTCTGTGATCTATTAGTATACACAAGTCTTTTTCACATGTGCTATTGCTTAGCCCTATTCCTCCCATTCTGTATATGCGTTTTCATTTTTATTGCCAAAATGTAATACTTTGCATTTTTTCCTGTTAAAAATCATTCTGTTAGTTGCTGCCCACTGCTCCAGCTTATTTATATCTTTTTGAATCCTCTCTCTCTCTCTTCTCTACTATTAGCGATCCCTCCTAGCTTTGTGAATCAAAAGACGTGGGCACAGCTACTAAGGTGCACGGGTAGGTTCCCAAGCCGTATATATAGATAAAAAGAACCCGGCACTCAACTTTAGTCAAATTGGTGTTTTTTTATTTCGTAGTACGAAAAACGTTTCGGCCTGGTCTGGCCTTCGTCAGTTACGTACTGAGAGGTGTCTGGGAGAATGTTGAGGGAATACTCCAAAAGGCGTGGTGAACTCCAAGGCGATCCCTTGAAAAATGTAAGCCTCCGGTCAACAGACGCGGCTGCAGATACTGCTGCAGGCTGAGGAAGAAGAGGGTCCGGACGCGGTGTCCAGCGCTGTCAGAGGGGCTTGCCCGAGTCGGCACTGCACTGCCGCCGGCACTCGGGACCAGAGTTTACGGTTGCGTGTATTTCTATGCAGCTGAACGCTCCGGTCCCGAGTGCCGGCGGCAGTGACTGGTATTGATGGGCGAGTTTCTCGCATTGCACTCGCAAGTGTGACCCCGGCCTTAGAGGACAGTACTGAATATGTAGTACAAGCAGAGTGTGGCACAGGAGTAGAGGGCATTATAGAGCATGTACAGGCTGAGAGTGGGACAAGTAGAGAACAGTAGGGTTGAGCGAAACGGGTCGTTCATTTTCATAAGTCGCCGACTTTTCGCAAAGTCGGGTTTCATGAAACCCGACCCGATCCCTGTGTGGGGTCGGCCATGCGGTATGCGACTTTCGCGCCAAAGTCGCGTTTCAATGACGTGAAAAGCGCCATTTCTCAGCCAATGAAGGTGGACGCAGAGTGTGGGCAGCGTGATGACATAGGTCTCAGTCCCCACCATCTTAGAGAAGGGCATTGTTGCGATTTCCACTGTCCAACACCACCTTTTGTTTGCAGGGACAGTGGAGGCTACATTTTTTTTCCTCAGCGCTGTAGCTCATTGGGCTGTTTGTACACCGCTGTGCAAACCAACTGCTTTTTTCAAAGCACAAGTCCTGTTGCTCCTTCCTTTCTGCACAGCTTCCTTGTTTGTTTGTCCACACTGTTGACTTTTTTGTGCAGCAGTCCACTCCTTGTTATTGCTGCCTGCCATACATTGCTGAGATTACTGCAGGGAGATAGTAATTGTAGGACAGTCCCTTTTTTTTTTGTTTCGTTATATCTCTTCAAGCCACTTTCTGCCACAGAAAATATAATCTAATACAGTGGCCCAGATTTATTCACTAGTCTCCCTGAAGAAGAAAAGAGTGCAGATTAAAATTGGCAAATCTGTATCAGTGGCAGTCCTGTGTGTGGCACCTGTCTCAAATTGTGTGCCACATTAAACCTAGTGTGTAATACTGGGTCGGATTTCTTTTAAATTCTCCCTGAAAAAAAAATAGTGGGAGATTAAGATTGGCATTTCTGTTTCAGTGCCACTCCTGTGTGTGCCACCTGTCTCAAATTGTGTGCCACATTAAACCTAGTGTGTAATACTGGGCTAGATATCTTTTAAATTCTCCCTGAAAAAAAAATAGTGGGAGATTAAGATTGGCATTTCTGCTTCAGTGCCACTCCTGTGTGTGCCACCTGTCTCAAATTGTGTGCCACATTAAACCTAGTGTGTAATACTGGGTCAGATTTCTTTTAAATTCTCCCTGAAAAAAAAATAGTGGGAGATTAAGAATGGCATTTCTGCTTCAGAGCCACTCCTGTGTGTGCCACCTGTCTCTAATTTTGTGCCACATTAAACCTAGTGTGTAATACTAGGTCAGATTTATTTTAAATTCTCCCTGAAAAAAAAATAGTGGGAGATTAAGATTGACATTTCTGCTTCAGTCCCATTCCTGTGTGTGCCACCTGTCTCAAATTGTGTGCCACATTAAACCTATTGTGTAATACTGGGTCAGATTTCTTTTAAATTCTCCCTGAAAAAAAAATAGTGGGAGATTGAGATTGGCATTTCTGCTTCAGAGCCACTCCTGTGTGTGCCACCTGTCTCAAATTGTGTGCCACATTAAACCTAGTGTGTAATACTGGGCCAGATTTCTTTTAAATTCTCCCTAGAAAAAAAATAGTGGGAGATTAAGATTGGCATTTCTGCTTCAGTGCCACTCCTGTGTGTGCCACCTGTCTCAAATTGTGTGCCACATTAAACCTAGTGTGTAATACTGGGTCAGATTTCTTTTAAATTCTCCCTGAAAAAAAAATAGTGGGAGATTGAGATTGGCATTTCTGCTTCAGAGCCACTCCTGTGTGTGCCACCTGTCTCAAATTGTGTGCCACATTAAACCTAGTGTGTAATACTGGGCCAGATTTCTTTTAAATTCTCCCTAGAAAAAAAATAGTGGGAGATTAAGATTGGCATTTCTGCTTCAGTGCCACTCCTGTGTGTGCCACCTGTCACAAATTGTGTGCCACATTAAACCAAGTGTGAAATACTGGGTCAGATTTCTTTTAAATTCTCTCTGAAAAAAAAAAATAGTGGGAGATTAAGATTGGCATTATTGGCATTTCTGCTTCAGAGCCACTCCTGTGTGTGCCACCTGTCTCAAATTGTGTGCCACATTAAACCTAGTGTGTAATACTGGGTCAGATTTCTTTTCAATTCTCCCTGAAAAAAAAATAGTGGGAGATTAAGATTGGCATTTCTGCTTCAGTGCCACTCCTGTGTGTGCCACCTGTCTCAAATTGTGTGCCACATTAAACCTAGTGTGTAATACTGGGTCAGATTTCTTTTCAATTCTCCCTGAAAAAAAAATAGTGGGAGATTAAGATTGGCATTTCTGCTTCAGTGCCACTACTGTGTTTGCCTCCTGTCTAAAGTTTTGTGCCACAGAACATATACTGTATGAGAGTGGGCCTCATTTCTTCAATATTCTCCCAGAAAAAATAAAAAGGGGGAGATTTGAATTGTTAGTGTCTGCATCAGTGTCATTCCTGTTAGTGGCATATCTGTCTGCCACTGAAGCTGTGTACTGTTATACATTGGGCCTGATTTTCCCTGCAGTCTGACCCACCTATAAAGGGATATATAAATCCAACAGAAGTTTGAGTTGACCTTGTAATAGATGACCCAGTTGTTGGCCCCGATTGGCAGCCATTGGGGGAACAGGGTGCAGGCGGCAGTAGCTCTGAAGCGGAGGAGGAGGAGCCGCAGAAGGCATCAACATCGCAACAGGTTCCATCTGCCAGGCCCGTATCTGGCCAAAAACGCGTGGCAAAACCAGTTGTAGGACAGCGTGGACATCCGGTTAAAGAAGCTCAGTCTGCAATGCCTGAAAAGGTATCCGATAGTAGAAAGAGTGCAGTCTGGCATTTTTTTAACCCTGCTGTTCTGTTCGGTCTGGGGAGACCTATTTTGAACTTTGGTATTTTTTGGGGTGTTCAAGATGCGGTTCTGAAACTTGTGGTTGATTGACTTAAATGAGGATTAAACAACATCCAAATGATCAGCGCAAAGTCATCTGTCAAAAATGTTCAACTACCTTAAGCAGAGGTCAGAATCTTAAAAGTCTAAATACAAGTTGCATGCGTAGACATTTAACCACCATGCATTTGCAAGCCTGGACTCACCACTAAACGTCCCTTAAGGTTGTAGCACCCTCGGCCAATGAAGCTAGTCAGTAACGCTACATCCCTTCCCTCACTGTAAGCCCACCATTTCCCGCACCACCTGCAGCAAATGTGCAGATTTTGTCGGCAGGCCAAAACAGTCAGGGAATCACCAGTTTCATAGTAGGAAACACTGCATGTAGGGCACCAGCAAGAATACCATCTCCAACACTCTCTCAGTCTGCCATGTCCACCGGCACCCCCGCTAGTTCCACGATCTGCAGCTCTCCAGTCCAGCTCACCCTTCATGAGACTCTCGTTAGTGTTGTGAATTCTGTTGTTAAGCTCCCTCCTGTGGTCATGAATGGTACTTTGGCTGGTTCTGTCCAGGGGCTTCCTCTGGTGGTTGTGAGTGGGGCTGCGGCTTCTGAGGTTCCTTCCACAGGTGACGAGGTTAATTCGTTAGCTGGCTGCTCTATTTAACTCCACCTAGATCATTGCTCCATGCCACCTGTCAATGTTCCAGTATTGGTCTAGTTCGCTCCTGGATCGTTCTTGTGACCTGTCTTCCCAGCAGAAGCTAAGTTCCTGCTTGTTTTTCTCTGTTTGCTATTTTTTCTGTCCAGCTTGCTATTTTGATTTCTGTCTTGCTTGCTGGAAGCTCTGGGACGCAGAGGAAGGGGGGCTGCCTGTTCCTTTGGGGAATTTCTCTGAGGCAAGGTAGGCTTTATTTTTCTATCTTTAGGGCTAGCTAGTTCCTTAGGCTGTGTCGAGTTGAATAGGGAGCGTTAGGAGCAATCCACGGCTATTTCTAGTGTGTGTGATAGGGTTAGGGATTGCGGTCAGCAGAGTTCCCACGTCTCAGAGCTTGTCCTGTATTATTAGTAACTATCAGGACATTCCGTGTGCTCTTAACCACCAGGTCCATTATTGTCCTCACCACCAGGTCATAACAGTGCAGGTGGCCCAAAGTATTAATGCATCTCAATAGAGGGATAAGAGAAGTTCTGAGACCATTTTTTTTTCTTTGCAGTGTGTTTTGTCTCTCTTTTCCCCTTTACCTCTGGGTGGTACAGGATACAGGTGTAGATATGGACATTCAAGGTCTGTCCTCTTGTATGGATAATCTCACTGCAAGGGTACAAAACATTCAAGATTTTGTGGTTCAGAATCCGATGTTAGAGCCTAGGATTCCAATTCCTGATTTGTTTTTTGGGGATAGATCTAAGTTTCTGAATTTCAAAAATAATTGTAAATTGTTTCTTGCTTTGAAACCTCGCTCCTCAGGTGACCCTGTTCAACAAGTGAAAATCATTATTTCTTTGTTACGTGGCGACCCTCAAGACTGGGCATTTTCCCTTCCTTCCAGGAGATCCGGCATTGCGTGATGTTGATGCGTTTTTTCTGCCGCTTGGATTGCTTTATGATGAACCAAATTCAGTGGATCAGGCAGAGAAAATCTTGCTGGCTCTGTGTCAGGGTCAGGATGAGGTAGAGATATATTGTCAGAAGTTTAGGAAGTGGTCTGTACTCACTCAGTGGAATGGATGTGCGCTGGCAGCAATTTTCAGAAAGGGTCTCTCTGAAGCCCTTACGGATGTCATGGTGGGATTTCCCATGCCTGCTGGTCTGAATGAGTCTATGTCATTGGCCATTCAGATCGATCGACGCTTGCGTGAGCGTAAAGTTGTGCACCATTTGGCGGCATTATCTGAGCATAGACCTGAGCCTATGCAATGTGATAGGACTTTGACCAGAGCTGAACGGCAAGAACACAGACTTCGGAATGGGCTGTGTTTTTACTGTGGTGATTCCACTCATGCTATCTCCGATTGTCCTAAGCGCACTAAGCGTTTCGCTAGGTCTGCCACCATTGGTACGGTACAGTCGAAATTTCTTTTGTCCGTTACTCTGATTTGCTCTTTGTCATCCTATTCTGTTATGGCATTTGTGGATTCAGGCGCTGCCCTGAATTTGATGGACTTGGAGTTTGCTAGGCGCTGTGGTTTTTTCTTGGAGCCCTTGCAGTATCCTATTCCATTGAGAGGAATTGATGCTACGCCTTTGGCCAAGAATAAGCCCCAGTACTGGACCCAATTGACCATGTGCAAGGCTCCTGCACATCAGGAGGATATTCGCTTTTTGGTGTTGCATAATCTGCATGATGTGGTCGTTTTGGGGTTGCCATGGCTACAGGTCCATAATCCAGTATTGGATTGGAAATCTATGTCTGTGTCCAGCTGGGGTTGTCAGGGGGTACATGGTGATGTTCCATTTTTGTCTATTTCGTCATCCACCCCTTCTGAAGTCCCGGAGTTTTTGTCGGATTGCCCGGATGTATTTGATGAGCCCAAATCCAGTGCCCTACCTCCTCATAGGGATTGCGATTGTGCTATCAATTTGATTCCTGGTAGTAAGTTTCCTAAGGGCCAACTGTTCAATTTATCTGTGCCAGAACACGCCGCTATGCGGACTTATATAAAGGAATCCTTGGAGAAGGGTCATATTCGCCCGTCGTCGTCACCATTGGGAGCAGGGTTCTTTTTTGTGGCCAAGAAGGATGGTTCTTTGAGACCTTGTATTGATTACCGCCTTCTTAATAAGATCACAGTCAAATTTCAGTACCCTTTGCCGCTGCTGTCTGATTTATTTGCTTGGATTAAGGGGGCTAGTTGGTTCACCAAGATAGATCTTCGTGGTGCGTATAATCTTGTGCGTATTAAACAGGGCGATGAATGGAAAACAGCATTTAATACGCCCGAGGGCCATTTTGAGTACCTGGTTATGCCATTCGGGCTTTCCAATGCTCCATCAGTATTTCAGACCTTTATGCATGACATCTTCCGAGAGTACGTGGATAAATTCCTGATTGTATATTTGGATGATATTTTGGTCTTCTCGGATGATTGGGAGTCTCACGTGAAGCAGGTCAGAATGGTGTTCCAGGTCCTTCGTGCTAATTCTTTGTTTGTGAAGGGGTCTAAGTGTCTCTTTGGAGTTCAGAAGGTTTCATTTTTGGGTTTCATTTTTTCCCCTTCTACTATCGAGATGGACCCTGTTAAAGTCCAGGCCATTTATGATTGGACTCAGCCGACATCTGTGAAGAGTCTGCAAAAGTTCCTGGGCTTTGCAAATTTTTATCGTCGCTTCATCAGTAATTTTTCTAGTGTTGCTAAACCGTTGACTGATTTGACCAAGAAGGGTGCTGATGTGGTCAATTGGTCTTCTGCGGCTGTGGAAGCTTTTCAGGAGTTGAAGCGTCGTTTTTCTTCTGCCCCTGTGTTGTGCCAGCCAGATGTTTCGCTCCCGTTTCAGGTCGAGGTTGATGCTTTTGAGATTGGAGCAGGAGCTGTTTTGTCGCAAAGAAGTTCTGATGGCTCGGTGATGAAACCACGTGCCTTCTTTTCTAGAAAGTTTTCGCCTGCTGAGCGCAATTATGATGTTGGCAATCGAGAGTTGTTAGCCATGAAGTGGGCATTCGAGGAGTGGCGTCATTGGCTTGAAGGAGCCAAGCATCGCGTGGTGGTCTTGACGGATCACAAGAATTTGACTTATCTCGAGTCTGCCAAACGGTTGAATCCTAGACAGGCTCGTTGGTCGCTATTTTTCTCCCGTTTTGATTTTGTGGTTTCGTACCTTCCGGGCTCTAAGAATGTGAAGGCTGATGCCCTGTCAAGGAGTTTTGTGCCCGACTCTCCGGGTGTTCCTGAGCCGGCGGGTATTCTCAAAGAGGGGGTAATTTTGTCTGCCATCTCCCCTGATTTGCGGCGGGTGCTGCAAAAATTTCAGGCTGATAGACCTGACCGTTGCCCAGCGGAGAAACTGTTTGTCCCTGATAAATGGACTAGTAGAGTTATCTCTGAGGTTCATTGTTCAGTGTTGGCTGGTCATCCTGGAATCTTTGGTACCAGAGATTTGGTGGCTAGATCCTTTTGGTGGCCGTCTTTGTCGCGGGATGTGCGTTCTTTTGTGCATTCCTGTGGGACTTGTGCTCGGGCTAAGCCCTGCTGTTCTCGTGCCAGTGGGTTGCTTTTGCCCTTACCGGTCCCGAAGAGGCCATGGACGCATATTTCTATGGATTTTATTTCGGATCTCCCTGTCTCTCAAAAGATGTCGGTCATTTGGGTAGTTTGTGATCGCTTCTCTAAGATGGTCCATTTGGTACCCTTGTCTAAATTGCCTTCCTCCTCTGATATGGTGCCGTTGTTTTTCCAGCATGTGGTTCGTTTACATGGCATTCCGGAGTACATCGTTTCGGACAGAGGTTCCCAGTTTGTTTCGAGGTTTTGGCGATCCTTTTGTGCTAAGATGGGCATTGATTTGTCTTTTTCTTCGGCTTTCCATCCTCAGACAAATGGCCAAACCGAACGAACCAATCAGACCTTGGAAACATATCTGAGATGCTTTGTTTCTGCTGATCAGGATGATTGGGTGTCCTTTTTGCCTTTGGCTGAGTTCGCCCTTAATAATCGGGCCAGCTCGGCTACTTTGGTTTCGCCGTTTTTCTGCAATTCTGGTTTCCATCCTCGTTTTTCTTCAGGGCAGGTTGAGTCTTCGGACTGTCCTGGTGTGGATTCTGTGGTGGATAGGTTGCAGCAGATTTGGACTCATGTGGTGGACAATTTGACATTGTCCCAGGAGAAGGCTCAACGTTTCGCTAACCGCCGTCGCTGTGTTGGTCCCCGACTTCGTGTTGGGGATTTGGTTTGGTTGTCGTCTCGTTATGTTCCTATGAAGGTTTCCTCTCCTAAGTTTAAGCCTCGTTTCATTGGTCCTTATAGGATTTCTGAAGTTCTTAATCCTGTGTCATTTCGTTTGCCCCTTCCAGCTTCTTTTGCCTTCCATAATGTGTTCCATAGGTCGTTGTTGCGGAGATACGTGGCGCCTATGGTTCCCTCCGTTGACCCTCCTGCCCCGGTGTTGGTCGAGGGGGAGTTGGAATATGTGGTGGAGAAGATTTTGGATTCTCGTATTTCGAGACGGAAACTCCAGTACCTGGTCAAGTGGAAGGGTTATGGTCAGGAAGATAATTCCTGGGTTGTTGCCTCTGATGTTCATGCTGCTGATCTGGTTCGTGCCTTTCATTTGGCTCGTCCTGATCGGCCTGGGGGTTCTGGTGAGGGTTCGGTGACCCCTCCTCAACGGGGGGTTACTGTTGTGAATTCTGTTTTAGAATTCCCTCCTGTGGTCATGAATGGTACTTCGGCGAGTTCTGTCCATGGACTCCCTCTGGTGGCTGTGAGTGGAGCTGCTGCTTCTGAGGTTCCTTTCACAGGTGACCTGGTTAATTCTTAGGCTACTGCTCTATTTAACTCCACCCAGATCGTTTCTCCATGCCACCTGTCAATGTTCCAGTACTGGTTCAGTTCGTTCTTGGATCTTTCTGGTGACCTGTGTATTCCAGCAAAAGCTAAGTTCCTGCTGGTTAATTTTATTGTTCATGTTTTCTTGTCCAGCTTGCTATTATGATTCTGTCTGGCTAGCTGGAAGCTCTGGGAGGCAGAGAGGCACCTCCCGTACCGTGAGTCGGTGCGGGGGTCTTTTTTGCACATTCTGCGTGGTCTTTTGTAGTTTTTGTGCTGACCGCAAAGTTACCTTTTCTATCCTCTATCTGTTTAGTCAGTCTGGCCTCCCTTTGCTGAATCCTCTTTCATTCCTATGTTTGTCTATTTCATCTTAACTCACAGTCAATATTTGTGGGGGGCTGCCTTTTCCTTTGGGGAATTTCTCTGAGGCAAGGTAGGCTTTACTTTCTTCTCTAGGGGTAGCTAGCTCTTAGGCTGTGCCGAGGCGACTAGGCCTGTTAGGTTCGCTCCACGGCTATTTCTAGTGTGTGTGATAGGATTAGGGATTGCGGTCAGCATAGTTCCCACTTCCCAGAGCTTGTCCTATGAGTTTAACCATCAGGTCATTCCTGGTGCTCCTAACCACCAGGTCCATAACAGCACACCAATGCCGACCGTGTACCCATGTAACTTTTTGTGATCCTGCAGTGAGCCTACTTTGTGGTGTAAGGCCTACTAGCAGTGTCTGTCTGCGCCACTTAATACAGCTGTCCTCCTCTAAAAAAAAATGGAGGATTTTCAGCTTGTCAGAATTATAAAACTGCATTGGGGCCACAAGTTTCGTTGTGGTCTACATACTGAGTCTTCCGCTCCAAGGTGTTCTCTCTGTTGCCTCTCCTTCGCTTCTATCTTGAAGCTCTTGTTAAGTAGCTGTTGAAACAACACTGCATTAGGCCTACAAGTTGGGTCTGGGTTGTAGAGACGATGTCTGCCGCTCCTAGGTGTTCTCCAGGTTGCCTCTCCATAGCTTCAATCTTCATGCTCTTGTTAAGTAGTTGTTGAAACAACACTGCATTAGGCCTACAACTTGGGTCTGGGTTGTAGAGACGGTGTCTGCCGCTCCAAGGTGTTCTCCAGGGTGCCTCTCCCTAGTTTCAATCTTCATGCTCTTGTTAAGTAGTTGTTGAAACAACACTGCATTAGGCCTACAAGTTGGGTCTGGTTTGTAGAGACGGTGTCTCCCGCTCCAAGGTGTTCTCCAGGTTGCCTCTCCATAGCTTCAATCTTCATGCTCTTGTTAAGTAGTTGTTGAAACAACACTGCATTAGTCCTACAAGTTGGGTCTGGGTTGTAGAGACAATGTCTGCCGCTCCAAGGTGTTCTCCAGGTTGCCTCTCCATGGTGTTCTCCAGGTTGCCTCTCCATAGCTTCTATCTTCTAGCTCTCGTTAAGTAGTTGTTGAAACAACACTGCATTAGGCCTACAAGTTGGGTCTGGCTTGTAGAGACGGTGTCTCCCGCTCCAAGGTGTTCTCCAGGTTTCCACATAATCGAAGCTGCATAGAGCCTATTTTGTTATTTTAGGCCTACTAAGTCTTTCTTCAGTCCCTCCTTCCAATTGTCCTCCACTGAGCACACCAATGAAGACTGTGTACCCACGTAACCTTTTTTAAACCTGCGTTGAGCCAGCTTTGTGGTGTAAGGCCTACTTGCAGTGTCTGGCTGCGCCACTCAATACAGCTGTCCTCTTTAAAAAAATGACCTGCAATTATCAGGTTTTCAGCCTATCGGAATTTTAAAACTGCAGTGGGCCTACTAGTTGGGTTGGGGCCTTCTATCTGTGTCTGCCGCTCCAAGGTGTTCTCCTGGTTGCTTTTCCTGAGCTTCTATCTTCAGGCTCTTGTTAAATAGTTGTTAAATGGAACAACTGCATTTGGCCTACTAATTGGGTTGGGGCCTACTAACAGTGTCTCCCGCTCCTTGCTGTTCTCCTGGTTTCCTGTCCTGAAATTCCATTTTCAGGCTCTCGTTAAGTAGTTGTTAATGTTAGACTGCATTTGGCCTACTAGTTGGGTTGGGGCCTACTGTTGGGGCCTACTATCGGTGTCTGCCGCTCCTTGATGTTCTCATCCACTGAACAAACCAGTGCCGCCTGTTTACTTCTGTTACCAATTTTGAACTGCATTTAGCCTACTTACTGATTTGGGCCTACTCACCGTGTCAGCCTCTCATTACAGTTGTACTCCACTGAACAAAGCAATGCCCCCTGGTTAGTGCTGTTACCAATTTTGAACTGCATTTAGCCCACATTATTCTTTGGGCCTATATCGGTGTTTCCTCCTCATCCTGCCCATTGCACAGCCAGTGATAGATGAGTCTGCTGGTACATTGACCCATAACGCAACATTCCCCGTGCACGCTACACAGCAAGATTGTGACCCTGCTGAAAGTCAGGTTCCCCTTCCCGCATACCATACCACCTTACACGGGGACAAGGAGGAAGGTGCAGATGAAAGTGCAGGTTCCTTCATCAGGTGGGGGGAGGAATACTCGTTGGCGACGTCACTGGCACAGGGCCCCTCATAGTACGCAAAAGTGTCGCTGCCGGTGGGAGGCGCCCCCGCCGTGCAAACACACCGCCGTACTTTGAGGGGCCCTGTGCCAGTGCCAATGCCAACGAGTGGGCCCCCCTTGCTTGCTCAGGATCACAGCACTTGCAAAGTTGAAATACTTACCTCTCCCTGCTCCACTGCCGTGACGTGGTCCAGATTTCCTGGGCCCACTAATTACTTGAACCAGCCCTACCCCCCACAACTTTAGCCAAATGACCCCCAATTTCCAATGCCTTACTATTATTATAAGGTAAATTAAGATTGACAAGCTTCAGTAACAAGAATGTATGTTTTTGCCATTAAAATGGGCACTGTACATGTTTTCCTGGCCTTCACTCACTGCCGACTATGCTCCCCTATTAGAGATAGCAAAGGCGTGCACTCTGGTCAGTGTAGATTGGTGCAGGCTGAACCAAGGTAACTTCACAAATAAGTAAACAACAGCCGCACTCGATATTTGATTTTTTCGTATGCAATAAAGTAATTTATTATGTTCACCACAGTGGTATTGCGAAGCTGGGGTCACCACAATCATATATCAAGGTACTGAGGTAACGTTTCGGCCCTGTTGTGGGCCTTTGTCAAACCTCACTTGTTGTAGAAAGAAAAAAGTGGAGGGTACCCAGAAGTTGCGGGACAGATAATAATATGAAGCAGGATCCAGGGGAAAACGTGTAGCAAAAATAACGGAGAGAAGATAAGTCAGGGAAGGGGAAACAAATTCCCAATATGCGCTGCGGATCCGGTGTGCTGGCGTGCCTGCGGTGATGTGACTTCTGGGTACCCTCCACTTTTTTCTTTCTACAACAAGTGAGGTTTGACAAAGGCCCACAACAGGGCCGAAACGTTACCTCAGTACCTTGATATATGATTGTGGTGACCCCAGCTTCGCAATACCACTGTGGTGAACAAAACAAATTACTTTATTGCATACGAAAAAATCAAATATCGAGTGCGGCTGTTGTTTACTTATTTATGCTCCCCTATTGACTTGCATTGGGTTTCGTGTTTCGGTCGATCCCCGACTTTTTGCGATAATCGGCCGATTCCACTCGACTCGACTTTTGAGATAGTCGAGTTTCGCGAAACCCGACTCGACCCTAAAAAACTAAAAGTCGCTCAACCTTAGAGAACAGTATAGAACATGTAGTACAAGAAGAGTGGTACAGGTATGTAATATAGGCATAGAGTGGTACAGGTGAGAGGAAGTACCGAACACGTAGTGCAGGGAGAGTGGTACAGGTGAGAGGAAGTACAGAACACGTAGTGCAGGGAGAGTGGTACAGGTAGAGGGCAGTACAGAACACGTAGTGCAGGGAGAGTGGTACAGCTAGAGGGCAGTACAGAACACGTAGTGCAGGGAGAGTGGTACAGGTAGAGGGCAGTACAGAACACTTAGTGCAGGGAGAGTGGTACAGGTAGAGGGCAGTACAGAACACGTAGTGCAGGGAGAGTGGTACAGGTAGAGGGCAGTACAGAACACGTAGTGCAGGGAGAGTGGTACAGGTAGAGGGCAGTACAGAACACATAGTGCAGGGAGAGTGGTACAGGTAGAGGGTAGTACAGAACACGTAGTGCAGGGAGAGTGGTACAGGTAGAGGGCAGTACAGAACACGTAGTGCAGGGAGAGTGGTACAGGTAGAGGACAGTACAGAACACGTAGTGCAGGGAGAGTGGTACAGGTAGAGGGCAGTACAGAACACGTAGTGCAGGGAGAGTGGTACAGGTAGAGGGCAGTACAGAACACGTAGTGCAGGGAGAGTGGTACAGGTAGAGGGCAGTACAGAACACATAGTGCAGGGAGAGTGGTACAGGTAGAGGGCAGTACAGAACACTTAGTGCAGGGAGAGTGGTACAGGTAGAGGGCAGTACAGAACACGTAGTGCAGGGAGAGTGGTACAGGTAGAGGGCAGTACAGAACACGTAGTGCAGGGAGAGTGGTACAGGTAGAGGGCAGTACAGAACACGTAGTGCAGGGAGAGTGGTACAGGTAGAGGGCAGTACAGAACACGTAGTGCAGGGACAGTGGTACAGCTAGAGGGCAGTACAGAACACGTAGTGCAGGGAGAGTGGTACAGGTAGAGGGCAGTACAGAACACTTAGTGCAGGGAGAGTGGTACAGGTAGAGGGCAATACAAAACACATAGTGCAGGGAGAGTGGTACAGGTAGAGGGCAGTACAGAACACGTAGTGCAGGGAGAGTGGTACAGGTAGAGGACAGTACAGAACACGTAGTGCTGGGAGAGTGGTACAGGTTGAGTGCAGTACAGAACACGTAGTGCTGGGAGAGTGGTACAGGTTGAGTGCAGTACAGAACACGTAGTGCAGGGAGAGTGGTACAGGTAGAGGGCAGTACAGAACACGTAGTGCAGGGAGAGTGGTACAGGTAGAGGGCAGTACAGAACACGTAGTGCAGGGAGAGTGGTACAGGTAGAGGGCAGTACAGAACACGTAGTGCAGGGAGAGTGGTACAGGTTGAGTGCAGTACAGAACACGTAGTGCAGGGACAGTGGTACAGGTAGAGGGCAGTACAGAACACGTAGTGCTGGGAGAGTGGTACAGGTTGAGGGCAGTACAGAACACGTAGTGCAGGGACAGTGGTACAGGTAGAGGGCAGTACAGAACACGTAGTGCTGGGAGAGTGGTACAGGTAGAGGGCAGTACAGAACACGTAGTGCAGGGAGAGTGGTACAGGTTGAGGGCAGTACAGAACACGTAGTGCAGGGAGAGTGGTACAGGTTGAGGGCAGTACAGAACACGTAGTGCAGGGACAGTGGTACAGGTAGAGGGCAGTACAGAACACGTAGTGCTGGGAGAGTGGTACAGGTAGAGGGCAGTACAGAACACGTAGTGCAGGGACAGTGGTACAGGTAGAGGGCAGTACAGAACACGTAGTTCAGGGAGAGTGGTACAGGTAGAGGGCAGTACAGAACACGTAGTGCAGGGAGAGTGGTACAGCTAGAGGGCAGTACAGAACACGTAGTGCAGGGAGAGTGGTACAGGTAGAGGGCAGTACAGAACACGTAGTTCAGGGAGAGTGGTACAGGTAGAGGGCAGTACAGAACACGTAGTTCAGGGAGAGTGGTACAGGTAGAGGGCAGTACAGAACACGTAGTGCAGGGAGAGTGGTACAGGTAGAGGACAGTACAGAACACGTAGTGCAGGGAGAGTGGTAGAGGTAGAGGGCAGTACAGAACACGTAGTGCAGGGAGAGTGGTACAGCTAGAGGGCAGTACAGAACACGTAGTGCAGGGAGAGTGGTACAGGTAGAGGGCAGTACAGAACACGTAGTTCAGGGAGAGTGGTACAGGTAGAGGGCAGTACAGAACACGTAGTGCAGGGAGAGTGGTACAGGTAGAGGGCTGTACAGAACACATAGTGCAGGGAGAGTGGTACAGGTAGAGGACAGTACAGAACACGTAGTGCAGGGACAGTGGTACAGCTAGAGGGCAGTACAGAACACGTAGTGCAGGGAGAGTGGTACAGGTAGAGGACAGTACAGAACACGTAGTGCAGGGAGAGTGGTACAGGTAGAGGGCAGTACAGAACACGTAGTGCAGGGACAGTGGTACAGCTAGAGGGCAGTACAGAACACGTAGTGCAGGGAGAGTGGTACAGGTAGAGGGCAGTACAGAACACGTAGTGCAGGGACAGTGGTACAGGTAGAGGGCAGTACAGAACACGTAGTGCAGGGAGAGTGGTACAGGTAGAGGGCAGTACAGAACACGTAGTGCAGGGAGAGTGGTACAGCTAGAGGGCAGTACAGAACACGTAGTGCAGGGAGAGTGGTACAGGTAGAGGGCAGTACAGAACACGTAGTGCAGGGAGAGTGGTACAGGTAGAGGACAGTACAGAAAACGTAGTGCAGGGAGAGTGGTACAGGTAGAGGGCTGTACAGAACACATAGTGCAGGGAGAGTGGTACAGGTAGAGGGCAGTACAGAACACGTAGTGCAGGGAGAGTGGTACAGGTAGAGGGCAGTACAGAACACGTAGTGCAGGGAGAATGGTACAGGTAGAGGGCAGTACAGAACACGTAGTGCAGGGAGAGTGGTACAGGTAGAGGGCAGTACAGAACACGTAGTGCAGGGAGAGTGGTACAGGTAGAGGGCAGTACAGAACACGTAGTGCAGGGAGAGTGGTACAGGTAGAGGGCAGTACAGAACACGTAGTGCAGGGAGAGTGGTACAGGTAGAGGGCAGTACAGAACACGTAGTGCAGGGACAGTGGTACAGGTAGAGGGCTGTACAGAACACATAGTGCAGGGAGAGTGGTACAGCTAGAGGGCAGTACAGAACACGTAGTGCAGGGAGAGTGGTACAGGTAGAGGGCAGTACAGAACACGTAGTGCAGGGAGAGTGGTACAGGTAGAGGGCTGTACAGAACACATAGTGCAGGGAGAGTGGTACAGCTAGAGGGCAGTACAGAACACGTAGTGCAGGGAGAGTGGTACAGGTAGAGGGCAGTACAGAACACGTAGTGCAGGGAGAGTGGTACAGGTAGAGGGCAGTACAGAACACGTAGTGCTGGGAGAGTGGTACAGGTAGAGGGCAGTACAGAACACGTAGTGCAGGGAGAGTGGTACAGGTAGAGGGCAGTACAGAACACGTAGTGCAGGGAGAGTGGTACAGGTAGAGGGCAGTACAGAACACATAGTGCAGGGAGAGTGGTACAGGTAGAGGACAGTACAGAACACGTAGTGCAGGGAGAGTGGTACAGGTAGAGGACAGTACAGAACACGTAGTGCAGGGAGAGTGGTACAGGTAGAGGGCAGTACAGAACACGTATTGCAGGGAGAGTGGTACAGGTAGAGGGCAGTACAGAACACGTAGTGCAGGGAGAGTGGTACAGGTAGAGGGCAGTACAGAACACGTAGTGCAGGGAGAGTGGTACAGGTAGAGGGCAGTACAGAACACATAGTGCAGGGAGAGTGGTACAGGTAGAGGACAGTACAGAACACGTAGTGCAGGGAGAGTGGTACAGGTAGAGGGCAGTACAGAACACGTAGTGCAGGGAGAGTGGTACAGGTAGAGGACAGTACAGAACACGTAGTGCAGGGAGAGTGGTACAGGTAGAGGACAGTACAGAACACGTAGTGCAGGGAGAGTGGTACAGGTAGAGGACAGTACAGAACACGTAGTGCAGGGAGAGTGGTACAGGTAGAGGGCAGTACAGAACACGTAGTGCAGGGAGAGTGGTACAGGTAGAGGGCAGTACAGAACACATAGTGCAGGGACAGTGGTACAGCTAGAGGGCAGTACAGAACACGTAGTGCAGTGAGAGTGGTACAGGTAGAGGGCAGTACAGAACACGTAGTGCAGGGAGAGTGGTACAGGTATAGGGCTGTACAGAACACATAGTGCAGGGAGAGTGGTACAGGTAGAGGGCAGTACAGAACACGTAGTGCAGGGAGAGTGGTACAGGTAGAGGACAGTACAGAAAACGTAGTGCAGGGAGAGTGGTACAGGTAGAGGGCTGTACAGAACACATAGTGCAGGGAGAGTGGTGCAGCTAGAGGGCAGTACAGAACACGTAGTGCAGGGAGAGTGGTACAGGTAGAGGGCAGTACAGAACACGTAGTGCAGGGAGAGTGGTACAGCTAGAGGGCAGTACAGAACACGTAGTGCAGGGAGAGTGGTACAGGTAGAGGGCTGTACAGAACACATAGTGCAGGGACAGTGGTACAGGTAGAGGGCAGTACAGAACACATAGTGCAGGGAGAGTGGTACAGGTAGAGGGCAGTACAGAACACGTAGTGCAGGGACAGTGGTACAGCTAGAGGGCAGTACAGAACACGTAGTGCAGGGAGAGTGGTACAGGTAGAGGGCAGTACAGAACACATAGTGCAGGGAGAGTGGTACAGGTAGAGGGCAGTACAGAACACGTAGTGCAGGGAGAGTGGTACAGGTAGAGGGCAGTACAGAACACGTAGTGCTGGGAGAGTGGTACAGGTAGAGGGCAGTACAGAACACGTAGTGCAGGGAGAGTGGTACAGGTAGAGGGCTGTACAGAACACGTAGTGCAGGGAGAGTGGTACAGGTAGAGGGCAGTACAGAACACGTAGTGCTGGGAGAGTGGTACAGGTAGAGGGCAGTACAGAACACGTAGTGCTGGGAGAGTGGTACAGGTAGAGGGCAGTACAGAACACGTAGTGCTGGGAGAGTGGTACAGGTAGAGGGCAGTACAGAACACGTAGTGCTGGGAGAGTGGTACAGCTAGAGGGCAGTACAGAACACGTAGTGCAGGGAAAGTGGTACAGGTGAGAGGAAGTACAGAACACGTAGTTCAGGGAGAGTGGTACAGGTAGAGGGCAGTACAGAACACGTAGTGCAGGGAGAGTGGTACAGGTAGAGGGCAGTACAGAACACGTAGTGCAGGGAGAGTGGTACAGCTAGAGGGCAGTACAGAACACGTAGTGCAGGGAGAGTGGTACAGGTAGAGGGCAGTACAGAACACGTAGTGCAGGGACAGTGGTACAGCTAGAGGGCAGTACAGAACACGTAGTGCAGGGAGAGTGGTACAGGTAGAGGGCAGTACAGAACACATAGTGCAGGGAGAGTGGTACAGGTAGAGGGCAGTACAGAAAACATAGTGCAGGGACAGTGGTACAGGTAGAGGGCTGTACAGAACACGTAGTGCAGGGAGAGTGGTACAGGTAGAGGGCAGTACAGAACACGTAGTGCAGGGAGAGTGGTACAGGTATAGGGCTGTACAGAACACGTAGTGCAGGGAGAGTGGTACAGGTGAGAGGAAGTACAGAACACGTAGTTCAGGGAGAGTGGTACAGGTAGAGGGCAGTACAGAACACGTAGTTCAGGGAGAGTGGTACAGGTAGAGGGCAGTACAGAACACGTAGTTCAGGGAGAGTGGTACAGGTAGAGGGCAGTACAGAACACGTAGTGCAGGGAGAGTGGTACAGGTAGAGGGCAGTACAGAACACATAGTGCAGGGAGAGTGGTACAGGTAGAGGACAGTACAGAACACGTAGTGCAGGGAGAGTGGTACAGGTAGAGTGCTGTACAGAACACATAGTGCAGGGACAGTGGTACAGCTAGAGGGCAGTACAGAACACGTAGTGCAGGGAGAGTGGTACAGGTAGAGGGCAGTACAGAACACGTAGTGCAGGGAGAGTGGTACAGCTAGAGGGCAGTACAGAACACATAGTGCAGGGACAGTGGTACAGGTAGAGGGCAGTACAGAACACGTAGTGCAGGGAGAGTGGTACAGGTAGAGGGCAGTACAGAACACGTAGTGCAGGGAGAGTGGTACAGGTAGAGGGCAGTACAGAACACGTAGTGCTGGGAGAGTGGTACAGGTAGAGGGCAGTACAGAACACGTAGTGCAGGGAGAGTGGTACAGGTAGAGGGCAGTACAGAACACGTAGTGCAGGGAGAGTGGTACAGGTAGAGGGCAGTACAGAACACGTAGTGCAGGGAGAGTGGTACAGGTAGAGGGCAGTACAGAACACGTAGTGCAGGGAGAGTGGTACAGGTAGAGGGCAGTACAGAACACTTAGTGCAGGGACAGTGGTACAGCTAGAGGGCAGTACAGAACACGTAGTGCAGGGAGAGTGGTACAGGTAGAGGGCAGTACAGAACACGTAGTGCTGGGAGAGTGGTACAGGTAGAGGGCAGTACAGAACACGTATTGCAGGGAGAGTGGTACAGGTAGAGGGCAGTACAGAACACGTAGTGCAGGGAGAGTGGTACAGGTAGAGGGCAGTACAGAACACGTAGTGCAGGGAGAGTGGTACAGGTAGAGGGCAGTACAGAACACGTAGTGCAGGGAGAGTGGTACAGGTAGAGGGCAGTACAGAACACGTAGTGCAGGGACAGTGGTACAGGTAGAGGGCAGTACAGAACACGTAGTGCAGGGAGAGTGGTACAGGTAGAGGGCAGTACAGAACACATAGTGCAGGGAGAGTGGTACAGGTAGAGGACAGTACAGAACACGTAGTGCAGGGAGAGTGGTACAGGTAGAGGGCAGTACAGAACACGTAGTGCAGGGAGAGTGGTACAGGTAGAGGGCAGTACAGAACACTTAGTGCAGGGAGAGTGGTACAGGTAGAGGGCAGTACAGAACACGTAGTGCAGGGAGAGTGGTACAGGTAGAGGGCAGTACAGAACACGTAGTGCAGGGAGAGTGGTACAGGTAGAGGGCAGTACAGAACACGTAGTGCAGGGAGAGTGGTACAGGTAGAGGGCAGTACAGAACACGTAGTGCAGGGAGAGTGGTACAGGTAGAGGGCAGTACAAAACACGTAGTGCAGGGAGAGTGGTACAGGTAGAGGACAGTACAGAACACATAGTGCAGGGAGAGTGGTACAGGTAGAGGGCAGTACAGAACACATAGTGCAGGGAGAGTGGTACAGGTAGAGGGCAGTACAGAACACGTAGTGCAGGGAGAGTGGTACAGGTAGAGGGCAGTACAGAACACATAGTGCAGGGAGAGTGGTACAGGTAGAGGACAGTACAGAACACGTAGTGCAGGGAGAGTGGTACAGGTAGAGGGCAGTACAGAACACGTAGTGCAGGGAGAGTGGTACAGGTAGAGGGCAGTACAGAACACGTAGTGCAGGGAGAGTGGTACAGGTAGAGGGCAGTACAGAACACGTAGTGCAGGGAGAGTGGTACAGGTAGAGGGCAGTACAGAACACGTAGTGCAGGGAGAGTGGTACAGGTAGAGGACAGTACAGAACACGTAGTGCAGGGAGAGTGGTACAGGTAGAGGACAGTACAGAACACGTAGTGCAGGGAGAGTGGTACAGGTAGAGGGCAGTACAGAACACGTAGTGCAGGGAGAGTGGTACAGGTAGAGGGCAGTACAGAACACATAGTGCAGGGAGAGTGGTACAGGTAGAGGGCTGTACAGAACACATAGTGCAGGGAGAGTGGTACAGGTAGAGGGCAGTACAGAACACGTAGTGCAGGGAGAGTGGTACAGGTAGAGGGCTGTACAGAACACATAGTGCAGGGACAGTGGTACAGCTAGAGGGCAGTACAGAACACGTAGTGCAGGGAGAGTGGTACAGGTATAGGGCTGTACAGAACACATAGTGCAGGGACAGTGGTACAGGTAGAGGGCAGTACAGAACACGTAGTGCAGGGAGAGTGGTACAGGTAGAGGGCAGTACAGAACACGTAGTGCAGGGAGAGTGGTACAGGTGAGAGGAAGTACAGAACACGTAGTTCAGGGAGAGTGGTACAGGTAGAGGGCAGTACAGAACACGTAGTGCAGGGAGAGTGGTACAGGTAGAGGGCAGTACAGAACACGTAGTGCAGGGAGAGTGGTACAGCTAGAGGACAGTACAGAACACATAGTGCAGGGACAGTGGTACAGCTAGAGGGCAGTACAGAACACGTAGTGCAGGGAGAGTGGTACAGGTAGAGGAAGTACAGAACACGTAGTGCAGGGACAGTGGTACAGCTAGAGGGCAGTACAGAACACGTAGTTCAGGGACAGTGGTACAGCTAGAGGGCAGTACAGAACACGTAGTGCAGGGAGAGTGGTACAGCTAGAGGGCAGTACAGAACATGTAGTGCAGGGAGAGTGGTACAGGTAGAGGGCAGTACAGAACACGTAGTGCAGGGAGAGTGGTACAGGTAGAGGGCTGTACAGAACACGTAGTTCAGGGAGAGTGGTACAGGTGAGAGGAAGTACAGAACACTTAGTGCAGGGAGAGTGGTACAGGTAGAGGGCAGTACAGAACACGTAGTGCAGGGAGAGTGGTACAGCTAGAGGACAGTACAGAACACGTAGTGCAGGGAGAGTGGTACAGGTAGAGGGCAGTACAGAACACGTAGTGCAGGGAGAGTGGTACAGGTAGAGGACAGTACAGAACACGTAGTGCAGGGAGAGTGGTACAGGTAGAGGAAGTACAGAACACGTAGTGCAGGGAGAGTGGTACAGGTAGAGGACAGTACAGAAAACGTAGTGCAGGGAGAGTGGTACAGGTAGAGGGCAGTACAGAACACGTAGTGCAGGGAGAGTGGTACAGGTAGAGGACAGTACAGAACACGTAGTGCAGGGAGAGTGGTACAGGTAGAGGACAGTACAGAACACATAGTGCAGGGAGAGTGGTACAGGTAGAGGGCTGTACAGAACACATAGTGCAGGGAGAGTGGTACAGGTAGAGGGCAGTACAGAACACGTAGTGCAGGGACAGTGGTACAGGTAGAGGGCAGTACAGAACACGTAGTGCAGGGAGAGTGGTACAGGTAGAGGGCAGTACAGAACACGTAGTGCAGGGAGAGTGGTACAGGTAGAGGGCAGTACAGAACACGTAGTGCAGGGACAGTGGTACAGGTAGAGGGCAGTACAGAACACGTAGTGCAGGGAGAGTGGTACAGCTAGAGGACAGTACAGAACACGTAGTGCAGGGAGAGTGGTACAGGTAGAGGGCAGTACAGAACACGTAGTGCAGGGAGAGTGGTACAGGTAGAGGACAGTACAGAACACGTAGTGCAGGGAGAGTGGTACAGGTAGAGGGCTGTACAGAACACATAGTGCAGGGACAGTGGTACAGGTAGAGGGCAGTACAGAACACGTAGTGCAGGGAGAGTGGTACAGGTAGAGGGCAGTACAGAACACGTAGTGCAGGGAGAGTGGTACAGGTGAGAGGAAGTACAGAACACTTAGTTCAGGGTGAGTGGTACAGGTAGAGGGCAGTACAGAAGACGTAGTGCAGGGAGAGTGGTACAGGTAGAAGGCAGTACAGAACACGTAGTGCAGGGAGAGTGGTACAGCTAGAGGGCAGTACAGAACATGTAGTGCAGGGAGAGTGGTACAGGTAGAGGGCAGTACAGAACACGTAGTGCAGGGAGAGTGGTACAGGTAGAGGACAGTACAGAACACGTAGTGCAGGGAGAGTGGTACAGGTAGAGGGCAGTACAGAACACGTAGTGCAGGGAGAGTGGTACAGGTAGAGGGCAGTACAGAACACGTAGTGCAGGGAGAGTGGTACAGGTAGAGGACAGTACAGAACACGTAGTGCAGGGAGAGTGGTACAGGTAGAGGGCAGTACAGAACACGTAGTGCAGGGAGAGTGGTACAGGTAGAGGGCAGTACAGAACACATAGTGCAGGGAGAGTGGTACAGGTAGAGGACAGTACAGAACACGTAGTGCAGGGAGAGTGGTACAGGTAGAGGACAGTACAGAACACGTAGTGCAGGGAGAGTGGTACAAGGAGAGGGCAGTACAGAACACGTAGTGCAGGGAGAGTGGTACAGGTAGAGGGCAGTACAGAACACGTAGTGCAGGGAGAGTGGTACAGGTAGAGGGCAGTACAGAACACGTAGTGCAGGGAGAGTGGTACAGGTAGAGGGCAGTACAGAACACGTAGTGCAGGGAGAGTGGTACAGGTAGAGGGCAGTACAGAACACATAGTGCAGGGAGAGTGGTACAGGTAGAGGGCAGTACAGAACACGTAGTGCAGGGAGAGTGGTACAAGGAGAGGGCAGTACAGAACACGTAGTGCAGGGAGAGTGGTACAGGTAGAGGGCAGTACAGAACACGTAGTGCAGGGAGAGTGGTACAGGTAGAGGACAGTACAGAACACGTAGTGCAGGGAGAGTGGTACAGGTAGAGGGCAGTACAGAACACGTAGTGCAGGGAGAGTGGTACAGGTAGAGGACAGTACAGAACACGTAGTGCAGGGAGAGTGGTACAGGTAGAGGGCAGTACAGAACACGTAGTGCAGGGAGAGTGGTACAAGGAGAGGGCAGTACAGAACACGTAGTGCAGGGACAGTGGTACAGCTAGAGGGCAGTACAGAACACGTAGTGCAGGGAGAGTGGTACAGGTAGAGGGCAGTACAGAACACGTAGTGCAGGGAGAGTGGTACAGGTAGAGGGCAGTACAGAACACGTAGTGCAGGGAGAGTGGTACAGGTAGAGGACAGTACAGAACACATAGTGCAGGGAGAGTGGTACAGGTAGAGGGCAGTACAGAACACATAGTGCAGGGAGAGTGGTACAGGTAGAGGACAGTACAGAACACGTAGTGCAGGGAGAGTGGTACAGGTAGAGGGCTGTACAGAACACATAGTGCAGGGACAGTGGTACAGCTAGAGGGCAGTACAGAACACGTAGTGCAGGGAGAGTGGTACAGGTAGAGGGCAGTACAGAACACGTAGTGCAGGGAGAGTGGTACAGGTAGAGGGCAGTACAGAACACGTAGTGCAGGGACAGTGGTACAGCTAGAGGGCAGTACAGAACACATAGTGCAGGGAGAGTGGTACAGCTAGAGGGCAGTACAGAACACGTAGTGCAGGGAGAGTGGTACAGGTAGAGGGCAGTACAGAACACGTAGTGCAGGGAGAGTGGTACAGCTAGAGGGCAGTACAGAACACGTAGTGCTGGGACAGTGGTACAGGTAGAGGGCTGTACAGAACACATAGTGCAGGGACAGTGGTACAGGTAGAGGACAGTACAGAACACGTAGTGCAGGGAGAGTGGTACAGGTAGAGGGCAGTACAGAACACGTAGTGCAGGGACAGTGGTACAGGTAGAGGGCAGTACAGAACACGTAGTGCAGGGAGAGTGGTACAGGTAGAGGGCAGTACAGAACACGTAGTGCAGGGAGAGTGGTACAGGTAGAGTGCAGTACAGAACACGTAGTGCAGGGAGAGTGGTACAGGTAGAGGGCAGTACAGAACACGTAGTGCAGGGAGAGTGGTACAGGTAGAGGGCAGTACAGAACACGTAGTGCTGGGAGAGTGGTACAGGTAGAGGGCAGTACAGAACACGTAGTGCAGGGAGAGTGGTACAGGTAGAGGGCAGTACAGAACACGTAGTGCAGGGAGAGTGGTACAGGTAGAGTGCAGTACAGAACACATAGTGCAGGGAGAGTGGTACAGGTAGAGGGCAGTACAGAACACGTAGTGCAGGGAGAGTCGTACAGGTAGAGGGCAGTACAGAACACGTAGTGCAGGGAGAGTGGTACAGGTAGAGGACAGTACAGAACACTTAGTGCAGGGAGAGTGGTACAGGTAGAGGACAGTACAGAACACGTAGTGCAGGGAGAGTGGTACAGGTAGAGGGCAGTACAGAACACGTAGTGCAGGGAGAGTGGTACAGGTAGAGGGCAGTACAGAACACTTAGTGCAGGGAGAGTGGTACAGGTAGAGGGCAGTACAGAACACGTAGTGCAGGGAGAGTGGTACAGGTAGAGGGCAGTACAGAACACTTAGTGCAGGGAGAGTGGTACAGGTAGAGGGCAGTACAGAACACATAGTGCAGGGAGAGTGGTACAGGTAGAGGGCAGTACAGAACACGTAGTGCAGGGAGAGTGGTACAGGTAGAGGGCAGTACAGAACACGTAGTGCAGGGAGAGTGGTACAGGTAGAGGGCAGTACAGAACACGTAGTGCAGGGAGAGTGGTACAGGTAGAGGGCAGTACAGAACACTTAGTGCAGGGAGAGTGGTACAGGTAGAGGGCAGTACAGAACACATAGTGCAGGGAGAGTGGTACAGGTAGAGGGCAGTACAGAACACGTAGTGCAGGGAGAGTGGTACAGGTAGAGGGCAGTACAGAACACGTAGTGCAGGGACAGTGGTACAGCTAGAGGGCAGTACAGAACACATAGTGCAGGGACAGTGGTACAGGTAGAGGGCAGTACAGAACACATAGTGCAGGGAGAGTGGTACAGGTAGAGGGCAGTACAGAACACGTAGTGCAGGGAGAGTCGTACAGGTAGAGGGCAGTACAGAACACGTAGTGCTGGGAGAGTGGTACAGGTAGAGGGCAGTACAGAACACGTAGTGCTGGGAGAGTGGTACAGGTAGAGGACAGTACAGAACACATAGTGCATGGACAGTGGTACAGGTAGAGGGCAGTACAGAACACGTAGTGCAGGGAGAGTGGTACAGGTAGAGGACAGTACAGAACACATAGTGCAGGGAGAGTGGTACAGGTAGAGGGCAGTACAGAACACGTAGTGCAGGGAGAGTGGTACAGGTAGAGGGCAGTACAGAACACATAGTGCAGGGAGAGTGGTACAGGTAGAGGGCAGTACAGAACACGTAGTGCAGGGAGAGTGGTACAGGTAGAGGACAGTACAGAACACGTAGTGCAGGGAGAGTGGTACAGGTAGAGGGCAGTACAGAACACGTAGTGCAGGGAGAGTGGTACAGGTAGAGGACAGTACAGAACACGTAGTGCAGGGAGAGTGGTACAGGTAGAGGACAGTACAGAACACGTAGTGCAGGGAGAGTGGTACAGGTAGAGGACAGTACAGAACACGTAGTGCAGGGAGAGTGGTACAGGTAGAGGGCAGTACAGAACACGTAGTGCTGGGAGAGTGGTACAGGTAGAGGGCAGTACAGAACACGTAGTGCAGGGAGAGTGGTACAGGTAGAGGGCAGTACAGAACACGTAGTGCAGGGAGAGTGGTACAGGTAGAGGGCAGTACAGAACACGTAGTGCAGGGAGAGTGGTACAGGTAGAGGGCAGTACAGAACACGTAGTGCAGGGACAGTGGTACAGCTAGAGGGCAGTACAGAACACGTAGTGCAGGGAGAGTGGTACAGGTAGAGGGCAGTACAGAACACGTAGTGCAGGGAGAGTGGTACAGGTAGAGGGCAGTACAGAACACGTAGTGCAGGGAGAGTGGTACAGGTAGAGGGCAGTACAGAACACGTAGTGCAGGGAGAGTGGTACAGGTAGAGGGCAGTACAGAACACGTAGTGCAGGGACAGTGGTACAGGTAGAGGGCAGTACAGAACACATAGTGCAGGGAGAGTGGTACAGGTAGAGGGCAGTACAGAACACGTAGTGCAGGGAGAGTGGTACAGGTAGAGGGCAGTACAGAACACGTAGTGCAGGGAGAGTGGTACAGGTAGAGGACAGTACAGAACACGTAGTGCAGGGAGAGTGGTACAGGTAGAGGGCAGTACAGAACACGTAGTGCTGGGAGAGTGGTACAGGTAGAGGGCAGTACAGAACACGTAGTGCTGGGAGAGTGGTACAGGTAGAGGGCAGTACAGAACACGTAGTGCAGGGAGAGTGGTACAGGTAGAGGGCAGTACAGAACACGTAGTGCAGGGAGAGTGGTACAGGTAGAGGGCAGTACAGAACACGTAGTGCAGGGACAGTGGTACAGCTAGAGGGCAGTACAGAACACGTAGTGCAGGGAGAGTGGTACAGGTAGAGGGCAGTACAGAACACGTAGTGCAGGGAGAGTGGTACAGGTAGAGGGCAGTACAGAACACGTAGTGCAGGGAGAGTGGTACAGCTAGAGGGCAGTACAGAACACATAGTGCAGGGAGAGTGGTACAGGTAGAGGACAGTACAGAACACGTAGTGCAGGGAGAGTGGTACAGGTAGAGGGCAGTACAGAACACATAGTGCAGGGAGAGTGGTACAGGTAGAGGGCAGTACAGAACACGTAGTGCAGGGAGAGTGGTACAGGTAGAGGGCAGTACAGAACACGTAGTGCAGGGAGAGTGGTACAGGTAGAGGGCAGTACAGAACACATAGTGCAGGGAGAGTGGTACAGGTAGAGGACAGTACAGAACACGTAGTGCAGGGAGAGTGGTACAGGTAGAGGGCAGTACAGAACACGTAGTGCAGGGAGAGTGGTACAGGTAGAGGACAGTACAGAACACATAGTGCTGGGAGAGTGGTACAGGTAGAGGGCTGTACAGAACACATAGTGCATGGACAGTGGTACAGGTAGAGGGCAGTACAGAACACGTAGTGCAGGGAGAGTGGTACAGGTAGAGGGCAGTACAGAACACGTAGTGCAGGGAGAGTGGTACAGGTAGAGGGCAGTACAAAACACGTAGTGCAGGGAGAGTGGTACAGGTAGAGGACAGTACAGAACACGTAGTGCAGGGAGAGTGGTACAGGTAGAGGGCAGTACAGAACACGTAGTGCAGGGAGAGTGGTACAGGTAGAGGACAGTACAGAACACGTAGTGCAGGGAGAGTGGTACAGGTAGAGGACAGTACAGAACACGTAGTGCAGGGAGAGTGGTACAGGTAGAGGGCAGTACAGAACACGTAGTGCAGGGAGAGTGGTACAGGTAGAGGGCAGTACAGAACACATAGTGCAGGGAGAGTGGTACAGGTAGAGGACAGTACAGAACACGTAGTGCAGGGAGAGTGGTACAGGTAGAGGGCTGTACAGAACACATAGTGCAGGGACAGTGGTACAGCTAGAGGGCAGTACAGAACACGTAGTGCAGGGAGAGTGGTACAGGTATAGGGCTGAAAAGAACACATAGTGCAGGGACAGTGGTACAGGTAGAGGGCAGTACAGAACACGTAGTGCAGGGAGAGTGGTACAGGTAGAGGGCAGTACAGAACACGTAGTGCAGGGAGAGTGGTACAGGTAGAGGGCAGTACAGAACACGTAGTGCAGGGAGAGTGGTACAGGTGAGAGGAAGTACAGAACACGTAGTTCAGGGAGAGTGGTACAGGTAGAGGGCAGTACAGAACACGTAGTGCAGGGAGAGTGGTACAGGTAGAGGGCAGTACAGAACACGTAGTGCAGGGAGAGTGGTACAGCTAGAGGACAGTACAGAACACATAGTGCAGGGACAGTGGTACAGGTGAGAGGAAGTACAGAACACGTAGTTCAGGGAGAGTGGTACAGGTAGAGGGCAGTACAGAACACGTAGTGCAGGGAGAGTGGTACAGGTAGAGGGCTGTACAGAACACGTAGTTCAGGGAGAGTGGTACAGGTGAGAGGAAGTACAGAACACTTAGTGCAGGGAGAGTGGTACAGGTGAGAGGAAGTACAGAACACGTAGTGCAGGGAGAGTGGTACAGGTAGAGGGCAGTACAGAACACGCAGTGCAGAGAGAGTGGTACAGGTAGAGGACAGTACAGAACACGTAGTGCAGGGAGAGTGGTACAGGTAGAAGACAGTACAGAACACGTAGTGCAGGGAGAGTGGTACAGGTAGAGGACAGTACAGAACACGTAGTGCAGGGAGAGTGGTACAGGTAGAGGACAGTACAGAACACGTAGTGCAGGGAGAGTGGTACAGGTAGAGGACAGTACAGAACACGTAGTGCAGGGAGAGTGGTACGGGTAGAGGGCAGTACAGAACACATAGTGCAGGGAGAGTGGTACAGGTAGAGGGCAGTACAGAACACGTAGTGCAGGGAGAGTGGTACAGCTAGAGGACAGTACAGAACACGTAGTGCAGGGAGAGTGGTACAGGTAGAGGGCAGTACAGAACACGTAGTGCAGGGAGAGTGGTACAGCTAGAGGGCAGTACAGAACACATAGTGCAGGGAGAGTGGTACAGGTAGAGGGCAGTACAGAACACGTAGTGCAGGGAGAGTGGTACAGGTAGAGGACAGTACAGAAAACGTAGTGCAGGGAGAGTGGTACAGGTAGAGGGCAGTACAGAACACGTAGTGCAGGGAGAGTGGTACAGGTAGAGGACAGTACAGAACACGTAGTGCAGGGAGAGTGGTACAGGTAGAGGGCTGTACAGAACACATAGTGCAGGGACAGTGGTACAGGTAGAGGGCAGTACAGAACACGTAGTGCAGGGAGAGTGGTACAGGTAGAGGGCAGTACAGAACACGTAGTGCAGGGAGAGTGGTACAGGTAGAGGGCAGTACAGAACACATAGTGCAGGGACAGTGGTACAGGTAGAGGGCAGTACAGAACACGTAGTGCAGGGAGAGTGGTACAGGTAGAGGGCAGTACAGAACACGTAGTGCAGGGAGAGTGGTACAGGTAGAGGGCAGTACAGAACACGTAGTGCAGGGACAGTGGTACAGGTAGAGGGCAGTACAGAACACGTAGTGCAGGGAGAGTGGTACAGCTAGAGGGCAGTACAGAACACGTAGTGCAGGGAGAGTGGTACAGGTAGAGGACAGTACAGAACACGTAGTGCAGGGAGAGTGGTACAGGTAGAGGGCAGTACAGAACACGTAGTGCAGGGAGATTGGTACAGGTAGAGGGCAGTACAGAACACGTAGTGCAGGGAGAGTGGTACAGGTAGAGGACAGCACAGAACACGTAGTGCAGGGAGAGTGGTTCAGGTAGAGGGCAGTACAGAACACGTAGTGCAGGGAGAGTGGTACAGGTAGAGGACAGTACAGAACACGTAGTGCAGGGAGAGTGGTACAGGTAGAGGGCTGTACAGAACACATAGTGCAGGGACAGTGGTACAGCTAGAGGGCAGTACAGAACACGTAGTGCAGGGAGAGTGGTACAGGTGAGAGGAAGTACAGAACACTTAGTTCAGGGTGAGTGGTACAGGTAGAGGGCAGTACAGAAGACGTAGTGCAGGGAGAGTGGTACAGGTAGAAGGCAGTACAGAACACGTAGTGCAGGGAGAGTGGTACAGCTAGAGGGCAGTACAGAACACGTAGTGCAGGGAGAGTGGTACAGGTAGAGGGCAGTACAGAACACGTAGTGCAGGGAGAGTGGTACAGGTAGAGGACAGTACAGAACACGTAGTGCAGGGAGAGTGGTACAGGTAGAGGGCAGTACAGAACACGTAGTGCAGGGAGAGTGGTACAGGTAGAGGGCAGTACAGAACACGTAGTGCAGGGAGAGTGGTACAGGTAGAGGACAGTACAGAACACGTAGTGCAGGGAGAGTGGTACAGGTAGAGGGCAGTACAGAACACGTAGTGCAGGGAGAGTGGTACAGGTAGAGGGCAGTACAGAACACGTAGTGCAGGGAGAGTGGTACAGGTAGAGGACAGTACAGAACACGTAGTGCAGGGAGAGTGGTACAGGTAGAGGGCAGTACAGAACACGTAGTGCAGGGAGAGTGGTACAGGTAGAGGGCAGTACAGAACACATAGTGCAGGGAGAGTGGTACAGGTAGAGGACAGTACAGAACACATAGTGCAGGGAGAGTGGTACAGGTAGAGGACAGTACAGAACACGTAGTGCAGGGAGAGTGGTACAGGTAGAGGGCAGTACAGAACACGTAGTGCAGGGAGAGTGGTACAGGTAGAGGGCAGTACAGAACACATAGTGCAGGGAGAGTGGTACAGGTAGAGGGCAGTACAGAACACGTAGTGCAGGGAGAGTGGTACAAGGAGAGGGCAGTACAGAACACGTAGTGCAGGGAGAGTGGTACAGGTAGAGGGCAGTACAGAACACGTAGTGCAGGGAGAGTGGTACAGGTAGAGGACAGTACAGAACACGTAGTGCAGGGAGAGTGGTACAGGTAGAGGGCAGTACAGAACACGTAGTGCAGGGAGAGTGGTACAGGTAGAGGACAGTACAGAACACGTAGTGCAGGGAGAGTGGTACAGGTAGAGGGCAGTACAGAACACGTAGTGCAGGGAGAGTGGTACAAGGAGAGGGCAGTACAGAACACGTAGTGCAGGGACAGTGGTACAGGTAGAGGGCAGTACAGAACACGTAGTGCAGGGAGAGTGGTACAAGGAGAGGGCAGTACAGAACACATAGTGCAGGGAGAGTGGTACAGGTAGAGGACAGTACAGAACACGTAGTGCAGGGAGAGTGGTACAAGGAGAGGGCAGTACAGAACACGTAGTGCAGGGAGAGTGGTACAGGTAGAGGGCAGTACAGAACACGTAGTGCAGGGAGAGTGGTACAGGTAGAGGGCAGTACAGAACACATAGTGCAGGGAGAGTGGTACAGGTAGAGGGCAGTACAGAACACGTAGTGCAGGGAGAGTGGTACAAGGAGAGGGCAGTACAGAACACGTAGTGCAGGGAGAGTGGTACAGGTAGAGGGCAGTACAGAACACGTAGTGCAGGGAGAGTGGTACAGGTAGAGGACAGTACAGAACACGTAGTGCAGGGAGAGTGGTACAGGTAGAGGGCAGTACAGAACACGTAGTGCAGGGAGAGTGGTACAGGTAGAGGACAGTACAGAACACGTAGTGCAGGGAGAGTGGTACAGGTAGAGGGCAGTACAGAACACGTAGTGCAGGGAGAGTGGTACAAGGAGAGGGCAGTACAGAACACGTAGTGCAGGGACAGTGGTACAGGTAGAGGGCAGTACAGAACACGTAGTGCAGGGAGAGTGGTACAGGTAGAGGGCAGTACAGAACACGTAGTGCAGGGACAGTGGTACAGCTAGAGGGCAGTACAGAACACGTAGTGCAGGGAGAGTGGTACAGGTAGAGGGCAGTACAGAACACGTAGTGCAGGGAGAGTGGTACAGGTAGAGGGCAGTACAGAACACATAGTGCAGGGAGAGTGGTACAGGTAGAGGACAGTACAGAACACGTAGTGCAGGGAGAGTGGTACAGGTAGAGGGCTGTACAGAACACATAGTGCAGGTAGAGTGGTACAGGTAGAGGGCAGTACAGAACACATAGTGCAGGGAGAGTGGTACAGGTAGAGGACAGTACAGAACACGTAGTGCAGGGAGAGTGGTACAGGTAGAGGGCTGTACAGAACACATAGTGCAGGGACAGTGGTACAGCTAGAGGGCAGTACAGAACACGTAGTGCAGGGAGAGTGGTACAGGTAGAGGGCAGTACAGAACACGTAGTGCAGGGAGAGTGGTACAAGGAGAGGGCAGTACAGAACACGTAGTGCAGGGAGAGTGGTACAGGTAGAGGGCAGTACAGAACACGTAGTGCAGGGAGAGTGGTACAGGTAGAGGACAGTACAGAACACGTAGTGCAGGGAGAGTGGTACAGGTAGAGGGCAGTACAGAACACGTAGTGCAGGGAGAGTGGTACAGGTAGAGGACAGTACAGAACACGTAGTGCAGGGAGAGTGGTACAGGTAGAGGGCAGTACAGAACACGTAGTGCAGGGAGAGTGGTACAAGGAGAGGGCAGTACAGAACACGTAGTGCAGGGAGAGTGGTACAGGTAGAGGGCAGTACAGAACACGTAGTGCAGGGAGAGTGGTACAGGTAGAGGGCAGTACAGAACATGTAGTGCAGGGAGAGTGGTACAGGTAGAGGGCAGTACAGAACACGTAGTGCAGGGACAGTGGTACAGCTAGAGGGCAGTACAGAACACGTAGTGCAGGGAGAGTGGTACAGGTAGAGGGCAGTACAGAACACGTAGTGCAGGGAGAGTGGTACAGGTAGAGGACAGTACAGAACACATAGTGCAGGTAGAGTGGTACAGGTAGAGGACAGTACAGAACACGTAGTGCAGGGAGAGTGGTACAGGTAGAGGGCAGTACAGAACACGTAGTGCAGGGAGAGTGGTACAGGTAGAGGGCAGTACAGAACACATAGTGCAGGGAGAGTGGTACAGGTAGAGGACAGTACAGAACACGTAGTGCAGGGAGAGTGGTACAGGTAGAGGGCTGTACAGAACACATAGTGCAGGGACAGTGGTACAGGTAGAGGGCAGTACAGAACACGTAGTGCAGGGAGAGTGGTACAGGTAGAGGGCAGTACAGAACACGTAGTGCAGGGACAGTGGTACAGCTAGAGGGCAGTACAGAACACATAGTGCAGGGAGAGTGGTACAGCTAGAGGGCAGTACAGAACACGTAGTGCAGGGAGAGTGGTACAGGTAGAGGGCAGTACAGAACACGTAGTGCAGGGAGAGTGGTACAGCTAGAGGGCAGTACAGAACACATAGTGCAGGGACAGTGGTACAGGTGAGAGGAAGTACAGAACACGTAGTGCTGGGACAGTGGTACAGGTAGAGGACAGTACAGAACACGTAGTGCAGGGAGAGTGGTACAGGTAGAGGGCAGTACAGAACACGTAGTGCAGGGAGAGTGGTACAGGTAGAGGGCAGTACAGAACACTTAGTGCAGGGAGAGTGGTACAGGTGAGAGGAAGTACAGAACACGTAGTGCAGGGAGAGTGGTACAGGTAGAGGACAGTACAGAACACATAGTGCAGGGACAGTGGTACAGGTAGAGGACAGTACAGAACACGTAGTGCAGGGAGAGTGGTACAGGTAGAGGGCAGTACAGAACACGTAGTGCAGGGAGAGTGGTACAGGTAGAGGGCAGTACAGAACACGTAGTGCAGGGAGAGTGGTACAGGTAGAGTGCAGTACAGAACACGTAGTGCAGGGAGAGTGGTACAGGTAGAGGGCAGTACAGAACACGTAGTGCAGGGAGAGTGGTACAGGTAGAGGGCAGTACAGAACACGTAGTGCTGGGAGAGTGGTACAGGTAGAGGGCAGTACAGAACACGTAGTGCAGGGAGAGTGGTACAGGTAGAGGGCAGTACAGAACACGTAGTGCAGGGAGAGTGGTACAGGTAGAGGGCAGTACAGAACACGTAGTGCAGGGAGAGTGGTACAGCTAGAGGGCAGTACAGAACACGTAGTGCAGGGAGAGTGGTACAGGTAGAGGGCAGTACAGAACACGTAGTGCAGGGAGAGTGGTACAGGTAGAGGGCAGTACAGAACACGTAGTGCAGGGAGAGTGGTACAGGTAGAGGGCAGTACAGAACACGTAGTGCAGGGAGAGTGGTACAGGTAGAGGGCAGTACAGAACACGTAGTGCAGGGAGAGTGGTACAGGTAGAGGGCAGTACAGAACACGTAGTGCAGGGAGAGTGGTACAGGTAGAGGGCAGTACAGAACACGTAGTGCAGGGAGAGTGGTACAGGTAGAGGGCAGTACAGAACACATAGTGCAGGGACAGTGGTACAGCTAGAGGGCAGTACAGAACACGTAGTGCAGGGAGAGTGGTACAGCTAGAGGACAGTACAGAACACGTAGTGCAGGGAGAGTGGTACAGGTAGAGGGCAGTACAGAACACGTAGTGCAGGGACAGTGGTACAGCTAGAGGGCAGTACAGAACACGTAGTGCTGGGAGAGTGGTACAGGTAGAGGGCAGTACAGAACACGTAGTGCTGGGAGAGTGGTACAGGTAGAGGACAGTACAGAACACATAGTGCATGGACAGTGGTACAGGTAGAGGGCAGTACAGAACACGTAGTGCAGGGAGAGTGGTACAGGTAGAGGGCAGTACAGAACACGTAGTGCAGGGAGAGTGGTACAGGTAGAGGGCAGTACAGAACACGTAGTGCAGGGAGAGTGGTACAGGTAGAGTGCAGTACAGAACACATAGTGCAGGGAGAGTGGTACAGGTAGAGGGCAGTACAGAACACGTAGTGCAGGGAGAGTGGTACAGGTAGAGGGCAGTACAGAACACGTAGTGCAGGGAGAGTGGTACAGGTAGAGGGCAGTACAGAACACGTAGTGCAGGGAGAGTGGTACAGCTAGAGGGCAGTACAGAACACGTAGTGCAGGGAGAGTGGTACAGGTAGAGGGCAGTACAGAACACGTAGTGCAGGGAGAGTGGTACAGGTAGAGGGCAGTACAGAACACGTAGTGCAGGGACAGTGGTACAGGTAGAGGACAGTACAGAACACGTAGTGCAGGGAGAGTGGTACAGGTAGAGGGCAGTACAGAACACATAGTGCAGGGACAGTGGTACAGCTAGAGGGCAGTACAGAACACGTAGTGCAGGGAGAGTGGTACAGGTAGAGGGCAGTACAGAACACGTAGTGCAGGGAGAGTGGTACAGGTAGAGGGCAGTACAGAACACGTAGTGCAGGGAGAGTGGTACAGGTAGAGGGCAGTACAGAACACGTAGTGCAGGGAGAGTGGTACAGGTAGAGGACAGTACAGAACACGTAGTGCAGGGAGAGTGGTACAGGTAGAGGGCAGTACAGAACACATAGTGCAGGGACAGTGGTACAGCTAGAGGGCAGTACAGAACACGTAGTGCAGGGAGAGTGGTACAGGTAGAGGGCAGTACAGAACACGTAGTGCAGGGACAGTGGTACAGCTAGAGGGCAGTACAGAACACATAGTGCAGGGACAGTGGTACAGGTAGAGGGCAGTACAGAACACATAGTGCAGGGAGAGTGGTACAGGTAGAGGGCAGTACAGAACACGTAGTGCAGGGAGAGTCGTACAGGTAGAGGGCAGTACAGAACACGTAGTGCTGGGAGAGTGGTACAGGTAGAGGGCAGTACAGAACACGTAGTGCTGGGAGAGTGGTACAGGTAGAGGACAGTACAGAACACATAGTGCATGGACAGTGGTACAGGTAGAGGGCAGTACAGAACACGTAGTGCAGGGAGAGTGGTACAGGTAGAGGACAGTACAGAACACATAGTGCAGGGAGAGTGGTACAGGTAGAGGGCAGTACAGAACACGTAGTGCAGGGAGAGTGGTACAGGTAGAGGACAGTACAGAACACGTAGTGCAGGGAGAGTGGTACAGGTAGAGGGCAGTACAGAACACGTAGTGCAGGGAGAGTGGTACAGGTAGAGGACAGTACAGAACACGTAGTGCAGGGAGAGTGGTACAGGTAGAGGGCAGTACAGAACACGTAGTGCTGGGAGAGTGGTACAGGTAGAGGACAGTACAGAACACGTAGTGCAGGGAGAGTGGTACAGGTAGAGGGCAGTACAGAACACGTAGTGCAGGGACAGTGGTACAGGTAGAGGGCTGTACAGAACACGTAGTGCAGGGAGAGTGGTACAGGTAGAGGACAGTACAGAACACATAGTGCAGGGAGAGTGGTACAGGTAGAGGGCAGTACAGAACACATAGTGCAGGGAGAGTGGTACAGGTAGAGGGCTGTACAGAACACATAGTGCAGGGAGAGTGGTACAGGTAGAGGGCAGTACAGAACACGTAGTGCAGGGAGAGTGGTACAGGTAGAGGGCAGTACAGAACACATAGTGCAGGGAGAGTGGTATAGGTAGAGGGCAGTACAGAACACATAGTGCAGGGAGAGTGGTACAGGTAGAGGGCAGTACAGAACACATAGTACAATACATGTAGTACTGGTAGAGTGTGGCACAGGTAGAGGATAGTACAATACATGTAGTACTGGTAGAGTGTGGCACAGGTAGGGGATAGTACGATACATGTAGTACTGGTAGAGTGTGGTACAGGTAGAGGATAGTACAATACATGTAGTACTGGTAGAGTGTGGCACAGGTAGAGGATAGTACAATACATGTAGTACTGGTAGAGTGTGGCACAGGTAGAGGATAGTACGATACATGTAGTACTGGTAGAGTGTGGCACAGGTAGGGGATAGTACGATACATGTAGTACTGGTAGAGTGTGGCACAGGTAGGGGATAGTACGATACATGTAGTACTGGTAGAGTGTGGTACAGGTAGAGGATAGTACAATACATGTAGTACTGGTAGAGTGTGGCACAGGTAGAGGATAGTACAATACATGTAGTACTGGTGGAGTGTGGTACAGGTAGAGGATAGTACAATACATGTAGTACTGGTGGAGTGTGGTACAGGTAGAGGATAGTACAATACATGTAGTACTGGTAGAGTGTGGTACAGGTAGAGGATAGTACAATACATGTAGTACTGGTAGAGTGTGGTACAGGTAGAGGATAGTACAACACATGTAGTACTGGTAGAGTGTGGCACAGGTAGAGGATAGTACAACACATGTAGTACTGGTAGAGTGTGGCACAGGTAGAGGATAGTACAATACATGTAGTACTGGTGGAGTGTGGTACAGGTAGAGGATAGTACAATACATGTAGTACTGGTGGAGTGTGGTACAGGTAGAGGATAGTACAATACATGTAGTACTGGTAGAGTGTGGTACAGGTAGAGGATAGTACAATACATGTAGTACTGGTAGAGTGTGGCACAGGTAGAGGATAGTACAACACATGTAGTACTGGTAGAGTGTGGTACAGGTAGAGGATAGTACAATACATGTAGTACTGGTAGAGTGTGGTACAGGTAGAGGATAGTACAACACATGTAGTTCTGGTAGAGTGTGGTACAGGTAGAGGATAGTACAATACATGTAGTACTGGTAGAGTGTGGCACAGGTAGAGGATAGTACAATACATGTAGTACTGGTAGAGTGTGGCACAGGTAGAGGATAGTACAACACATGTAGTACTGGTAGAGTGTGGCACAGGTAGAGGATAGTACGATACATGTAGTTCTGGTAGAGTGTGGCACAGGTAGGGGATAGTACAATACATGTATGTTATGGCTGGCAATCAGGCAACACAGCGTGCAGTAATCAGCGCACATACAGAGATCTGGCAATAACCCAAAACAATAGGACGAGCTCTGAGACGTGGAATCTCTGTAGACTGCAGTACCTGATCTATCCTCACACAACTATAAGCAGCAGTGGATTGCGCCTATCAACTACCTATGCAACTCGGCACTGCCTGAGGAGCTGACTAGCCTGAAGATAGAAATACAAGCCTGACTTACCTCAGAGAAATACCCCAAAGGAATAGGCAGCCCCCACATATAATGACTGTTAGCAAGATGAAAAGACAAACGTAGGAATGAAATAGATTCAGCAAAGTGAGGCCCGATATTCTAGACAGAGCGAGGATAGCAAAGAGAACTATGCAGTCTACAAAAAACCCTAAAACGAAAACCACGCAAAGGGGCAAAAAGACCCACCGTGCCGAACTAACAGCACGGCGGTGCACCCCTTTGCTTCTCAGAGCTTCCAGCAAAAGATAATAACAAGCTGGACAGAAAAAACAGAAAACAAACTAGAAGCACTTATCTAGCAGAGCAGCAGGCCCAAGGAAAGATGCAGTAGCTCAGATCCAACACTGGAACATTGACAAGGAGCAAGGAAGACAGACTCAGGTGGAGCTAAATAGCAAGGCAGCCAACGAGCTCACCAAAACACCTGAGGGAGGAAGCCCAGAGACTGCAATACCACTTGTGACCACAGAAGTGAACTCAGCCACAGAATTCACAACAGTACCCCCCCCTTGAGGAGGGGTCACCGAACCCTCACCAGAACCCCCAGGCCGACCAGGATGAGCCACATGAAAGGCACGAACAAGATCTGGGGCATGGACATCAGAGGCAAAAACCCAGGAATTATCTTCCTGAGCATAACCCTTCCATTTGACCAGATACTGGAGTTTCCGTCTAGAGACACGAGAATCCAAAATCTTCTCCACAATATACTCCAATTCCCCCTCCACCAAAACAGGGGCAGGAGGCTCCACAGATGGAACCATAGGTGCCACGTATCTCCTCAACAACGACCTATGGAATACATTATGTATGGAAAAGGAGTCTGGGAGGGTCAGACGAAAAGACACCGGATTGAGAATCTCAGAAATCCTATACGGACCAATAAAACGAGGTTTAAATTTAGGAGAGGAAACCTTCATAGGTATATGACGAGAAGATAACCAAACCAGATCCCCAACACGAAGTCGGGGTCCCACACGGCGTCTGCGATTAGCAAAAAGCTGAGCCTTCTCCTGGGACAAGGTCAAATTGTCCACTACCTGAGTCCAGATCTGCTGCAACCTGTCCACCACATAATCCACACCAGGACAGTCCGAAGACTCAACCTGTCCTGAAGAGAAACGAGGATGGAACCCAGAATTGCAGAAAAATGGAGAGACCAATGTAGCCGAGCTGGCCCGATTATTAAGGGCGAACTCAGCCAACGGCAAAAATGACACCCAATCATCCTGGTCAGCGGAAACAAAACATCTCAGATATGTTTCCAAGGTCTGATTGGTTCGTTCGGTCTGGCCATTAGTCTGAGGATGGAAGGCCGAGGAAAAAGATAGGTCAATGCCCATCCTACCACAAAAGGCTCGCCAGAACCTCGAGACAAACTGGGAACCTCTGTCAGAAACAATATTCTCAGGAATGCCATGTAAACGAACCACATGCTGGAAGAACAAAGGCACCAAATCAGAGGAGGAAGGCAATTTAACCAAGGGCACCAGATGGACCATTTTAGAAAAGCGATCACAGACCACCCAAATGACAGACATCTTTTGAGAAACGGGAAGGTCAGAAATGAAATCCATCGAAATATGTGTCCAAGGCCTCTTCGGGACCGGCAAGGGCAAAAGCAACCCACTGGCACGTGAACAGCAGGGCTTAGCCCTAGCACAAATTCCACAGGACTGCACAAAAGCACGCACATCCCGCGACAGAGATGGCCACCAGAAGGATCTAGCAACCAACTCCCTGGTACCAAAGATTCCTGGATGACCGGCCAGCACCGAACAATGAAGTTCAGAGATAACTTTACTAGTCCACCTATCAGGGACGAACAGTTTCTCGGCCGGACAACGATCAGGTTTATTAGCCTGAAATTTCTGCAACACTCTCCGCAAATCAGGGGAGATGGCAGACACAATGACTCCTTCCTTGAGGATACTCGCCGGCTCAGATAACCCCGGAGAGTCGGGCACAAAACTCCTAGACAGAGCATCCGCCTTCACATTTTTAGAGCCCGGAAGGTATGAAATCGCAAAATCAAAACGAGCAAAAAATAACGACCAACGGGCCTGTCTAGGATTCAAGCGCTTGGCAGACTCAAGATAAGTAAGGTTCTTATGATCAGTCAAAACCACCACGCGATGCTTAGCACCCTCAAGCCAATGACGCCACTCCTCGAATGCCCACTTCATGGCCAGCAACTCTCGGTTGCCCACATCATAATTACGCTCAGCAGCAGAAAATTTCCTGGAAAAGAAAGCACATGGTTTGAACACTGAGCAACCAGAACCTCTCTGTGACAAAACCGCCCCTGCACCAATCTCAGAAGCATCAACCTCGACCTGGAACGGAAGAGAAACATCAGGTTGACACAACACAGGGGCACAGCAAAAACGACGCTTCAACTCCTGAAAAGCTTCCACGGCAGCAGAAGACCAATTAACCAAATCAGCACCCTTCTTGGTCAAATCGGTCAATGGTCTGGCAATGCTAGAAAAATTACAGATGAAGCGACGATAAAAATTAGCAAAGCCCAGGAATTTCTGCAAACTTTTTAGAGATGTCGGCTGAGTCCAATCCTGGATGGCCTGAACCTTAACCGGATCCATCTCGATAGTAGAAGGGGAAAAGATGAACCCCAAAAATGAAACTTTCTGCACACCGAAGAGACACTTTGATCCCTTCACGAACAAGGAATTAGCACGCAGTACCTGGAAAACCATTCTGACTTGCTTCACATGAGACTCCCAATCATCTGAGAAGATCAAAATGTCATCCAAGTAAACAATCAAGAATTTATCCAGATACTCACGGAAAATGTCATGCATAAAAGACTGAAAAACAGATGGAGCATTGGCAAGTCCGAACGGCATCACCAGATACTCAAAATGACCCTCGGGCGTATTAAATGCCGTTTTCCATTCATCTCCCTGCCTGATTCTCACCAGATTATACGCACCACGAAGATCAATCTTAGTAAACCAACTAGCCCCCTTAATCCGAGCAAACAAGTCAGAAATCAATGGCAAGGGATACTGAAACTTAACAGTGATCTTATTAAGAAGGCGGTAATCAATACACGGTCTTAGCGAACCATCCTTCTTGGCTACAAAAAAGAACCCTGCTCCCAATGGTGACGACGATGGGCGAATATGTCCCTTCTCCAGGGACTCCTTCACATAACTGCGCATAGCGGTGTGTTCAGGTACGGACAAATTAAATAAACGACCCTTAGGGAATTTACTACCAGGAATCAAATCGATAGCACAATCACAATTCCTATGCGGAGGTAGGGCATCAGACTTGGACTCTTCAAATACATCCTGAAAGTCCGACAAGAACTCTGGGATGTCAGAAGGAATGGATGACGAAATAGACAAAAATGGAACATCACCATGTACTCCCTGACAACCCCAGCTGGTTACCGACATAGAGTTCCAATCCAATACTGGATTATGGGTTTGTAGCCATGGCAACCCCAACACGACCACATCATGCAAATTATGCAGTACCAAAAAGCGAATAACTTCCTGATGTGCAGGAGCCATGCACATGGTCAGCTGGGCCCAGTACTGAGGCTTATTCTTGGCCAGAGGTGTAGCATCAATTCCTCTCAACGGAATAGGACACCGCAAAGGCTCCAAGAAAAATCCACAACGTTTAGCATAATCCAAATCCATCAGATTCAGGGCAGCGCCTGAATCCACAAACGCCATGACAGAATATGATGACAAAGAGCACATTAAGGTAATGGACAAAAGGAATTTGGACTGTACAGTACCAATAACGGCAGAGCTATCGAACCGCCTAGTGCGTTTAGGACAATTAGAAATAGCATGAGTAGAATCACCACAATAGAAACACAGTCTGTTCAGACGTCTGTGTTCGTGCCGTTCTACTTTAGTCATAGTCCTGTTGCACTGCATAGGCTCAGGCTTACTCTCAGACAATACCGCCAGATGGTGCACAGATTTACGCTCGCGCAAGCGACGACCGATCTGAATGGCCAAGGACATAGACTCATTCAAACCAGCAGGCATAGGAAATCCCACCATTACATCCTTAAGAGCTTCAGAGAGACCCTTTCTGAACAAAGCCGCTAGTGCAGATTCATTCCACAGAGTGAGTACTGACCATTTTCTAAATTTCTGACAATATACTTCTACATCATCCTGACCCTGGCATAAAGCCAGCAGATTTTTCTCAGCTTGATCCACTGAATTAGGCTCATCGTAAAGCAATCCGAGCGCCAGGAAAAATGCATCAACATTACTCAATGCAGAATCTCCTGGTGCAAGAGAAAACGCCCAGTCCTGTGGGTCGCCGCGCAAAAAAGAAATAATAATCAAAACCTGTTGAATAGGATTACCAGAAGAATGAGGTTTCAAGGCCAAAAATAGCTTACAATTATTTCTGAAGCTCAGGAACTTAGTTCTGTCACCAAAAAACAAATCAGGAATCGGAATTCTTGGTTCTAGCATCGATTTCTGATCAATAGTATCTTGAATCTTTTGTACATTTACAACGAGATTATCCATTGAGGAGCACAGAGCCTGAATATCCATGTCCACAGCTGTGTCCTGAAGCACTCTAATGTCTAGGGGAAAAAAAAGACTGAAGACAGAGCTAAGAAAAAAAAATGATGTCAGGATTTCTTTTTTCCCTCTATTGGGAATCATTGGTGTGGCTCCTTGTACTGTTATGGCTGGCAATCAGGCAACACAGCGTGCAGTAATCAGCGCACATACAGAGATCTGGCAATAACCAAAAACAATAGGACGAGCTCTGAGACGTGGAATCTCTGTAGACTGCAGTACCTGATCTATCCTCACACAACTATAAGCAGCAGTGGATTGCGCCTAACAACTACCTATGCAACTCGGCACTGCCTGAGGAGCTGACTAGCCTGAAGATAGAAATACAAGCCTGACTTACCTCAGAGAAATACCCCAAAGGAATAGGCAGCCCCCCACATATAATGACTGTTAGCAAGATGAAAAGACAAACGTAGGAATGAAATAGATTCAGCAAAGTGAGGCCCGATATTCTAGACAGAGCGAGGATAGCAAAGAGAACTATGCAGTCTACAAAAAACCCTAAAACGAAAACCACGCAAAGGGGCAAAAAGACCCACCGTGCCGAACTAACAGCACGGCGGTGCACCCCTTTGCTTCTCAGAGCTTCCAGCAAAAGATAATAACAAGCTGAACAGAAAAAACAGAAAACAAACTAGAAGCACTTATCTAGCAGAGCAGCAGGCCCAAGGAAAGAAGCAGTAGCTCAGATCCAACACTGGAACATTGACAAGGAGCAAGGAAGACAGACTCAGGTGGAGCTAAATAGCAAGGCAGCCAACGAGCTCACCAAAACACCTGAGGGAGGAAGCCCAGAGACTGCAATACCACTTGTGACCACAGAAGTGAACTCAGCCACAGAATTCACAACACATGTAGTACTGGTAGAGTGTGGCACAGGTAGAGGATAGTACAATACATGTAGTACTGGTAGAGTGTGGCACAGGTAGAGGATAGTACAACACATGTAGTACTGGTAGAGTGTGATACAGGTAGAGGATAGTACAATACATGTAGTACTGGTAGAGTGTGGCACAGGTAGAGGATAGTACAACACATGTAGTACTGGTAGAGTGTGATACAGGTAGATGATAGTACAATACATGTAGTACTGGTGGAGTGTGATACAGGTAGAGGATAGTACAATACATGTAGTACTGGTAGAGTGTGGCACAGGTAGAGGATAGTACAACACATGTAGTACTGGTAGAGTGTGGCACAGGTAGAGGATAGTACGATACATGTAGTTCTGGTAGAGTGTGGCACAGGTAGGGGATAGTACAATACATGTAGTACTGGTAGAGTGTGGCACAGGTAGAGGATAGTACGATACATGTAGTACTGGTAGAGTGTGGCACAGGTAGAGGATAGTACAATACATGTAGTACTGGTAGAGTGTGGCACAGGTAGAGGATAGTACAATACATGTAGTACTGGTAGAGTGTGGTACAGGTAGAGGATAGTACAATACATGTAGTACTGGTAGAGTGTGGTACAGGTAGAGGATAGTACAATACATGTAGTTCTGGTAGAGTGTGGCACAGGTAGAGGATAGTACAATACATGTAGTACTGGTAGAGTGTGGTACAGGTAGAGGATAGTACAATACATGTAGTACTGGTAGAGTGTGGCACAGGTAGAGGATAGTACAATACATGTAGTACTGGTAGAGTGTGGCACAGGTAGAGGATAGTACAATACATGTAGTTCTGGTAGAGTGTGGCACAGGTAGAGGATAGTACAATACATGTAGTACTGGTAGAGTGTGATACAGGTAGAGGATAGTACAATACATGTAGTACTGGTAGAGTGTGGCACAGGTAGAGGATAGTACAATACATGTAGTACTGGTAGAGTGTGGTACAGGTAGAGGATAGTACAACACATGTAGTACTGGTAGAGTGTGGTACAGGTAGAGGATAGTACAATACATGTAGTACTGGTAGAGTGTGGTACAGGTAGAGGATAGTACAATACATGTAGTACTGGTAGAGTGTGGCACAGGTAGAGGATAGTACAATACATGTAGTACTGGTAGAGTGTGATACAGGTAGAGGATAGTACAATACATGTAGTACTGGTAGAGTGTGATACAGGTAGAGGATAGTACAATACATGTAGTACTGGTAGAGTGTGGCACAGGTAGAGGATAGTACAATACATGTAGTACTGGTAGAGTGTGATACAGGTAGAGGATAGTACAATACATGTAGTACTGGTAGAGTGTGGCACAGGTAGAGGATAGTACAATACATGTAGTACTGGTGGAGTGTGGCACAGGTAGAGGATAGTACGATACATGTAGTACTGGTAGAGTGTGGCACAGGTAGAGGATAGTACAATACATGTAGTACTGGTGGAGTGTGGTACAGGTAGAGGATAGTACAATATATGTAGTACTGGTAGAGTGTGGCACAGGTAGAGGATAGTACAATACATGTAGTACTGGTGGAGTGTGGTACAGGTAGAGGATAGTACAATACATGTAGTACTGGTAGAGTGTGGCACAGGTAGAGGATAGTACAATACATGTAGTACTGGTAGAGTGTGGCACAGGTAGAGGATAGTACAATACATGTAGTACTGGTAGAGTGTGGCACAGGTAGAGGATAGTACAATACATGTAGTACTGGTAGAGTGTGGCACAGGTAGAGGATAGTACAATACATGTAGTACTGGTAGAGTGTGGCACAGGTAGAGGATAGTACAACACATGTAGTACTGGTAGAGTGTGGCACAGGTAGAGGATAGTACAATACATGTAGTACTGGTAGAGTGTGGTACAGGTAGAGGATAGTACAACACATGTAGTACTGGTAGAGTGTGGCACAGGTAGAGGATAGTACAACACATGTAGTACTGGTAGAGTGTGATACAGGTAGAGGATAGTACAACACATGTAGTACTGGTGGAGTGTGGCACAGGTAGAGGATAGTACAATACATGTAGTACTGGTAGAGTGTGGCACAGGTAAAGGATAGTACGATACATGTAGTACTGGTAGAGTGTGATACAGGTAGAGGATAGTACAACACATGTAGTACTGGTGGAGTGTGGTACAGGTAGAGGATAGTTCAACACATGTAGTACTGGTAGAGTGTGGCACAGGTAGAGGATAGTACAATACATTTAGTACTGGTAGAGTGTGGCACAGGTAGAGGATAGTACAATACATGTAGTACTGGTAGAGTGTGGTACAGGTAGAGGATAGTACAACACATGTAGTACTGGTGGAGTGTGGCACAGGTAGAGGATAGTACAATACATGTAGTACTGGTAGAGTGTGGCACAGGTAGGGGATAGTACAATACATGTAGTACTGGTGGAGTGTGGCACAGGTAAAGGATAGTACGATACATGTAGTACTGGTAGAGTGTGATACAGGTAGAGGATAGTACAATACATGTAGTACTGGTAGAGTGTGGCACAGGTAGAGGATAGTACAATACATGTAGTACTGGTAGAGTGTGGTACAGGTAGAGGATAGTTCAACACATGTAGTACTGGTGGAGTGTGGCACAGGTAGAGGATAGTACAATACATGTAGTACTGGTAGAGTGTGGCACAGGTAGGGGATAGTACAATACATGTAGTACTGGTGGAGTGTGGCACAGGTAAAGGATAGTACGATACATGTAGTACTGGTAGAGTGTGATACAGGTAGAGGATAGTACAATACATGTAGTACTGGTAGAGTGTGGCACAGGTAGAGGATAGTACAATACATGTAGTACTGGTAGAGTGTGGCACAGGTAGGGGATAGTACAATACATGTAGTACTGGTGGAGTGTGGCACAGGTAGAGGATAGTACAATACATGTAGTACTGGTAGAGTGTGATACAGGTAGAGGATTGTACAATACATGTAGTACTGGTAGAGTGTGATACAGGTAGAGGATAGTACAATACATGTAGTACTGGTAGAGTGTGGCACAGGTAGAGGATAGTACAACACATGTAGTACTGGTGGAGTGTGATACAGGTAGAGGATAGTACAATACATGTAGTACTGGTAGAGTGTGGTACAGGTAGAGGATAGTACAATACATGTAGTACTGGTAGAGTGTGGTACAGGTAGAGGATAGTACAATACATGTAGTTCTGGTAGAGTGTGGTACAGGTAGAGGATAGTACAATACATGCAGTACTGGTGGAGTGTGGCACAGGTAGAGGATAGTACAATACATGTAGTACTGGTAGAGTGTGGTACAGGTAGAGGATAGTACAATACATGTAGTACTGGTAGAGTGTGGCATAGGTAGAGGATAGTACAATACATGTAGTACTGGTAGAGTGTGGCACAGGTAAAGGATAGTACGATACATGTAGTACTGGTAGAGTGTGATACAGGTAGAGGATAGTACAACACATGTAGTACTGGTGGAGTGTGGCACAGGTAGAGGATAGTACAATACATTTAGTACTGGTAGAGTGTGGCACAGGTAGAGGATAGTACAATACATTTAGTACTGGTAGAGTGTGGCACAGGTAGAGGATAGTACAATACATGTAGTACTGGTAGAGTGTGGTACAGGTAGAGGATAGTTCAACACATGTAGTACTGGTGGAGTGTGGCACAGGTAGAGGATAGTACAATACATGTAGTACTGGTAGAGTGTGGCACAGGTAGAGAATAGTACAACACATGTAGTTCTGGTAGAGTGTGATACAGGTAGAGGATAGTACAATACATGTAGTACTGGTAGAGTGTGGCACAGGTAGAGGATAGTACAATACATGTAGTACTGGTAGAGTGTGGCACAGGTAGAGGATAGTACAATACATGTAGTACTGGTAGAGTGTGGCACAGGTAGAGGATAGTACAATACATGTAGTACTGGTAGAGTGTGGCACAGGTAGAGGATAGTACAATACATTTAGTACTGGTAGAGTGTGGCACAGGTAGAGGATAGTACAATACATGTAGTACTGGTAGAGTGTGGCACAGGTAGAGGATAGTACAATACATTTAGTACTGGTAGAGTGTGGCACAGGTAGAGGATAGTACAATACATGTAGTACTGGTAGAGTGTGGTACAGGTAGAGGATAGTTCAACACATGTAGTACTGGTGGAGTGTGGCACAGGTAGAGGATAGTACAATACATGTAGTACTGGTAGAGTGTGGTACAGGTAGAGGATAGTACAATACATGTAGTACTGGTGGAGTGTGGCACAGGTAGAGAATAGTACAACACATGTAGTTCTGGTAGAGTGTGATACAGGTAGAGGATAGTACAATACATGTAGTACTGGTAGAGTGTGGCACAGGTAGAGGATAGTACAATACATGTAGTACTGGTAGAGTGTGGCACAGGTAGGGGATAGTACAATACATGTAGTACTGGTAGAGTGTGGCACAGGTAGAGGATAGTACAATACATGTAGTACTGGTAGAGTGTGGCACAGGTAGGGGATAGTACAATACATGTAGTACTGGTAGAGTGTGGCACAGGTAAAGGATAGTACAATACATGTAGTACTGGTAGAGTGTGGTACAGGTAGAGGATAGTACAATACATGTAGTACTGGTAGAGTGTGGTACAGGTAGAGGATAGTACAATACATGTAGTTCTGGTAGAGTGTGATACAGGTAGAGGATAGTACAATACATGTAGTACTGGTAGAGTGTGGCACAGGTAAAGGATAGTACGATACATGTAGTACTGGTAGAGTGTGATACAGGTAGAGGATAGTACAACACATGTAGTACTGGTGGAGTGTGGCACAGGTAGAGGATAGTACAATACATTTAGTACTGGTAGAGTGTGGGACAGGTAGAGGATAGTACAATACATGTAGTACTGGTAGAGTGTGGTACAGGTAGAGGATAGTTCAACACATGTAGTACTGGTGGAGTGTGGCACAGGTAGAGGATAGTACAATACATGTAGTACTGGTAGAGTGTGGCACAGGTAGAGGATAGTACAATACATGTAGTACTGGTAGAGTGTGATACAGGTAGAGGATAGTACAACACATGTAGTACTGGTGGAGTGTGGCACAGGTAGAGGATAGTACAATACATTTAGTACTGGTAGAGTGTGATACAGGTAGAGGATAGTACAACACATGTAGTACTGGTGGAGTGTGGCACAGGTAGAGGATAGTACAATACATTTAGTACTGGTAGAGTGTGGCACAGGTAGAGGATAGTACAATACATGTAGTACTGGTAGAGTGTGGTACAGGTAGAGGATAGTTCAACACATGTAGTACTGGTGGAGTGTGGCACAGGTAGAGGATAGTACAATACATGTAGTACTGGTGGAGTGTGGCACAGGTAAAGGATAGTACGATACATGTAGTACTGGTAGAGTGTGATACAGGTAGAGGATAGTACAATACATGTAGTACTGGTAGAGTGTGGCACAGGTAGGGGATAGTACAATACATGTAGTACTGGTGGAGTGTGGCACAGGTAGAGGATAGTACAATACATGTAGTACTGGTAGAGTGTGATACAGGTAGAGGATAGTACAATACATGTAGTACTGGTAGAGTGTGGCACAGGTAGAGGATAGTACAATACATGTAGTACTGGTAGAGTGTGGTACAGGTAGAGGATAGTACAATACATGTAGTACTGGTGGAGTGTGGCACAGGTAGAGGATAGTACAATACATGTAGTACTGGTAGAGTGTGATACAGGTAGAGGATAGTACAATACATGTAGTACTGGTAGAGTGTGGCACAGGTAGAGGATAGTACAATACATGTAGTACTGGTAGAGTGTGATACAGGTAGAGGATAGTACAATACATGTAGTACTGGTAGAGTGTGGCACAGGTAGAGGATAGTACAATACATGTAGTACTGGTAGAGTGTGGTACAGGTAGAGGATAGTACAATACATGTAGTACTGGTGGAGTGTGATACAGGTAGAGGATAGTACAATACATGTAGTACTGGTAGAGTGTGGCACAGGTAGAGGATAGTACAATACATGTAGTACTGGTAGAGTGTGGCACAGGTAGAGGATAGTACAATACATGTAGTACTGGTAGAGTGTGGTACAGGTAGAGGATAGTACAACACATGTAGTACTGGTGGAGTGTGGCACAGGTAGAGGATAGTACAATACATGTAGTTCTGGTAGAGTGTGGCACAGGTAGAGGATAGTACAATACATTTAGTACTGGTAGAGTGTGGCACAGGTAGAGGATAGTACAATACATTTAGTACTGGTAGAGTGTGATACAGGTAGGGGATAGTACAATACATGTAGTACTGGTGGAGTGTGGCACAGGTAGAGGATAGTACAATACATGTAGTACTGGTAGAGTGTGGTACAGGTAGAGGATAGTACAACACATGTAGTACTGGTAGAGTGTGGCACAGGTAGAGGATAGTACAATACATGTAGTACTGGTAGAGTGTGGTACAGGTAGAGGATAGTACAACACATGTAGTACTGGTAGAGTGTGGTACAGGTAGGGGATAGTACAATACATGTAGTACTGGTAGAGTGTGGCACAGGTAGAGGATAGTACAATACATGTAGTACTGGTAGAGTGTGGTACAGGTAGAGGATAGTACAACACATGTAGTACTGGTGGAGTGTGGCACAGGTAGAGGATAGTACAATACATGTAGTTCTGGTAGAGTGTGGCACAGGTAGAGGATAGTACAATACATTTAGTACTGGTAGAGTGTGATACAGGTAGAGGATAGTACAATACATGTAGTACTGGTGGAGTGTGGCACAGGTAGAGGATAGTACAATACATGTAGTACTGGTAGAGTGTGGCACAGGTAGAGGATAGTACAACACATGTAGTACTGGTGGAGTGTGATACAGGTAGAGGATAGTACAATACATGTAGTACTGGTAGAGTGTGGCACAGGTAGAGGATAGTACAACACATGTAGTACTGGTGGAGTGTGATACAGGTAGAGGATAGTACAATACATGTAGTACTGGTAGAGTGTGGCACAGGTAGAGGATAGTACAATACATGTAGTTCTGGTAGAGTGTGGCACAGGTAGAGGATAGTACAATACATTTAGTACTGGTAGAGTGTGGCACAGGTAGAGGATAGTACAATACATGTAGTACTGGTAGAGTGTGGCACAGGTAGAGGATAGTACAATACATGTAGTACTGGTAGAGTGTGGCACAGGTAGAGGATAGTACAATACATGTAGTACTGGTAGAGTGTGGTACAGGTAGAGGATAGTACAATACATGTAGTACTGGTAGAGTGTGGCACAGGTAGAGGATAGTACAATACATGTAGTTCTGGTAGAGTGTGGCACAGGTAGAGGATAGTACAATACATTTAGTACTGGTAGAGTGTGGCACAGGTAGAGGATAGTACAATACATGTAGTACTGGTGGAGTGTGATACAGGTAGAGGATAGTACAATACATGTAGTACTGGTAGAGTGTGGCACAGGTAGAGGATAGTACAATACATGTAGTACTGGTGGAGTGTGATACAGGTAGAGGATAGTACAATACATGTAGTACTGGTAGAGTGTGGCACAGGTAGAGGATAGTACAATACATGTAGTACTGGTAGAGTGTGGCACAGGTAGAGGATAGTACAATACATGTAGTACTGGTAGAGTGTGGCACAGGTAGAGTATAGTACAATACATGTAGTACTGGTAGAGTGTGGCACAGGTAGAGGATAGTACAATACATGTAGTACTGGTAGAGTGTGGCACAGGTAGAGGATAGTACAATACATGTAGTACTGGTAGAGTGTGGCACAGGTAGAGGATAGTACAACACATGTAGTACTGGTAGAGTGTGGTACAGGTAGAGGATAGTACAATACATGTAGTACTGGTGGAGTGTGATACAGGTAGAGGATAGTACAACACATGTAGTACTGGTAGAGTGTGGCACAGGTAGAGGATAGTACAATACATGTAGTACTGGTAGAGTGTGGCACAGGTAGAGGATAGTACAATACATGTAGTACTGGTAGAGTGTGGCACAGGTAGAGGATAGTACAATACATGTAGTACTGGTGGAGTGTGATACAGGTAGAGGATAGTACAACACATGTAGTACTGGTAGAGTGTGGCACAGGTAGAGGATAGTACAACACATGTAGTACTGGTAGAGTGTGGTACAGGTAGAGGATAGTACAATACATGTAGTACTGGTAGAGTGTGGCACAGGTAGAGGATAGTACAATACATGTAGTACTGGTAGAGTGTGGCACAGGTAGAGGATAGTACAATACATGTAGTACTGGTGGAGTGTGATACAGGTAGAGGATAGTACAACACATGTAGTACTGGTAGAGTGTGGCACAGGTAGAGGATAGTACAACACATGTAGTACTGGTAGAGTGTGGCACAGGTAGAGGATAGTACAATACATGTAGTACTGGTAGAGTGTGGCACAGGTAGAGGATAGTACGATACATGTAGTACTGGTAGAGTGTGGCACAGGTAGAGGATAGTACAACACATGTAGTACTGGTAGAGTGTGGCACAGGTAGAGGATAGTACAATACATGTAGTACTGGTAGAGTGTGGCACAGGTAGAGGATAGTACAATACATGTAGTACTGGTAGAGTGTGGCACAGGTAGAGGATAGTACAATACATGTAGTACTGGTAGAGTGTGGCACAGGTAGAGGATAGTACGATACATGTAGTACTGGTAGAGTGTGGCACAGGTAGAGGATAGTACGATACATGTAGTACTGGTAGAGTGTGGCACAGGTAGAGGATAGTACAACACATGTAGTACTGGTAGAGTGTGGCACAGGTAGAGGATAGTACAATACATGTAGTACTGGTAGAGTGTGGCACAGGTAGAGGATAGTACAATACATGTAGTACTGGTAGAGTGTGGCACAGGTAGAGGATAGTACGATACATGTAGTACTGGTAGAGTGTGGCACAGGTAGAGGATAGTACAACACATGTAGTACTGGTAGAGTGTGATACAGGTAGAGGATAGTACAACACATGTAGTACTGGTAGAGTGTGGCACAGGTAGGGGACAGTACAACACATGTAGTACTGGTAGAGTGTGGCACAGATAGAGGATAGTACAATACATGTAGTACTGGTAGAGTGTGGCACAGGTAGAGGATAGTACAATACATGTAGTACTGGTAGAGTGTGGCACAGGTAGAGGATAGTACAACACATGTAGTACTGGTAGAGTGTGGCACAGGTAGGGGATAGTACAACACATGTAGTACTGGTAGAGTGTGGCACAGGTAGGGGATAGTACAACACATGTAGTACTGGTAGAGTGTGGTACAGGTAGAGGATAGTACAACACATGTAGTACTGGTAGAATGTGGTACAGGTAGAGGATAGTACAATACATGTAGTACTGGTAGAGTGTGGCACAGGTAGAGGATAGTACAATACATGTAGTTCTGGTAGAGTGTGGCACAGGTAGAGGATAGTACAATACATGTAGTACTGGTAGAGTGTGGCACAGGTAGAGGATAGTACAATACATGTAGTACTGGTAGAGTGTGGTACAGGTAGAGGATAGTACAACACATGTAGTACTGGTAGAGTGTGGCACAGGTAGAGGATAGTACAACACATGTAGTACTGGTAGAGTGTGGCACAGGTAGGGGATAGTACAACACATGTAGTACTGGTAGAGTGTGGTACAGGTAGAGGATAGTACAATACATGTAGTACTGGTAGAGTGTGGCACAGTTAGAGGATAGTACAATACATGTAGTACTGGTAGAGTGTGGTACAGGTAGAGGATAGTACAATACATGTAGTACTGGTACAGTGTGGCACAGTTAGAGGATAGTACAATACATGTAGTACTGGTGGAGTGTGGCACAGGTAGAGGATAGTACAATACATGTAGTACTGGTAGAGTGTGGCACAGGTAGAGGATAGTACAATACATGTAGTACTGGTAGAGTGTGGCACAGGTAGAGGATAGTACAATACATGTAGTACTGGTAGAGTGTGGTACAGGTAGAGGATAGTACAATACATGTAGTACTGGTACAGTGTGGCACAGTTAGAGGATAGTACAACACATGTAGTACTGGTGGAGTGTGGCACAGGTAGAGGATAGTACAATACATGTAGTACTGGTAGATTGTGGCACAGGTAGGGGATAGTACAATACATGTAGTACTGGTAGAGTGTGGCACAGGTAGAGGATAGTACAATACATGTAGTACTGGTAGAGTGTGGCACAGGTAGAGGATAGTACGATACATGTAGTACTGGTAGAGTGTGGTACAGGTAGAGGATAGTACAATACATGTAGTACTGGTAGAGTGTGGCACAGGTAGAGGATAGTACGATACATGTAGTACTGGTAGAGTGTGGCACAGGTAGAGGATAGTACGATACATGTAGTACTGGTAGAGTGTGGCACAGGTAGAGGATAGTACGATACATGTAGTACTGGTAGAGTGTGGCACAGGTAGAGGATAGTACGATACATGTAGTACTGGTAGAGTGTGGCACAGGTAGAGGATAGTACGATACATGTAGTACTGGTAGAGTGTGGCACAGGTAGAGGATAGTACAACACATGTAGTACTGGTAGAGTGTGGTACAGGTAGAGGATAGTATAACACATGTAGTTCTGGTAGAGTGTGGCACAGGTAGAGGATAGTACAATACATGTAGTACTGGTAGAGTGTGGTACAGGTAGAGGATAGTACAATACATGTAGTACTGGTAGAGTGTGGCACAGGTAGAGGATAGTACAATACATGTAGTACTGGTAGAGTGTGGCACAGGTAGAGGATAGTACAACACATGTAGTACTGGTAGAGTGTGGCACAGGTAGGGGATAGTACAACACATGTAGTACTGGTAGAGTGTGGCACAGGTAGAGGATAGTACAATACATGTAGTACTGGTAGAGTGTGGTACAGGTAGAGGATAGTACAACACATGTAGTACTGGTAGAGTGTGGTACAGGTAGAGGATAGTACAACACATGTAGTACTGGTAGAGTGTGGCACAGGTAGAGGATAGTACAATACATGTAGTACTGGTAGAGTGTGGTACAGGTAGAGGATAGTACAACACATGTAGTACTGGTAGAGTGTGGCACAGGTAGAGGATAGTACAACACATGTAGTACTGGTAGAGTGTGATACAGGTAGAGGATAGTACAACACATGTAGTACTGGTAGAGTGTGGCACAGGTAGAGGATAGTACAATACATGTAGTACTGGTAGAGTGTGGCACAGGTAGAGGATAGTACAATACATGTAGTACTGGTAGAGTGTGGCACAGGTAGGGGATAGTACGATACATGTAGTACTGGTAGAGTGTGGTACAGGTAGAGGATAGTACAACACATGTAGTACTGGTAGAGTGTGGCACAGGTAGAGGATAGTATAACACATGTAGTTCTGGTAGAGTGTGGCACAGGTAGAGGATAGTACAACACATGTAGTACTGGTAGAGTGTGGCACAGGTAGAGGATAGTACAATACATGTAGTACTGGTAGAGTGTGGTACAGGTAGAGGATAGTATAACACATGTAGTTCTGGTAGAGTGTGGCACAGGTAGAGGATAGTACAACACATGTAGTACTGGTAGAGTGTGGCACAGGTAGAGGATAGTACAATACATGTAGTACTGGTAGAGTGTGATACAGGTAGAGGATAGTATAACACATGTAGTACTGGTAGAGTGTGGCACAGGTAGAGGATAGTACAATACATGTAGTACTGGTAGAGTGTGGCACAGGTAGAGGATAGTACAATACATGTAGTACTGGTAGAGTGTGGTACAGGTAGAGGATAGTATAACACATGTAGTACTGGTAGAGTGTGGCACAGGTAGAGGATAGTACAATACATGTAGTACTGGTAGAGTGTGGCACAGGTAGAGGATAGTACAATACATGTAGTACTGGTAGAGTGTGGTACAGGTAGAGGATAGTACAACACATGTAGTACTGGTAGAGTGTGATACAGGTAGAGGATAGTATAACACATGTAGTACTGGTAGAGTGTGGCACAGGTAGAGGATAGTACAATACATGTAGTACTGGTAGAGTGTGGCACAGGTAGAGGATAGTACAATACATGTAGTACTGGTAGAGTGTGGTACAGGTAGAGGATAGTACAACACATGTAGTACTGGTAGAGTGTGGCACAGGTAGAGGATAGTACAATACATGTAGTACTGGTAGAGTGTGGCACAGGTAGGGGATAGTACAACACATGTAGTACTGGTAGAGTGTGGCACAGGTAGAGGATAGTACAACACATGTAGTACTGGTAGAGTGTGGCACAGGTAGAGGATAGTACAATACATGTAGTACTGGTAGAGTGTGGCACAGGTAGAGGATAGTACAATACATGTAGTACTGGTAGAGTGTGGCACAGGTAGAGGATAGTACGATACATGTAGTACTGGTAGAGTGTGGCACAGGTAGAGGATAGTACAACACATGTAGTACTGGTAGAGTGTGGCACAGGTAGGGGATAGTACAACACATGTAGTACTGGTAGAGTGTGGCACAGGTAGAGGATAGTACAACACATGTAGTACTGGTAGAGTGTGGCACAGGTAGAGGATAGTACAATACATGTAGTACTGGTAGAGTGTGGCACAGGTAGAGGATAGTACAACACATGTAGTACTGGTAGAGTGTGGCACAGGTAGAGGATAGTACAATACATGTAGTACTGGTAGAGTGTGGCACAGGTAGAGGATAGTACAACACATGTAGTACTGGTAGAGTGTGGCACAGGTAGGGGATAGTACAACACATGTAGTACTGGTAGAGTGTGGCACAGGTAGAGGATAGTACAACACATGTAGTACTGGTAGAGTGTGGCACAGGTAGAGGATAGTACAATACATGTAGTACTGGTAGAGTGTGGCACAGGTAGAGGATAGTACAATACATGTAGTACTGGTAGAGTGTGGCACAGGTAGAGGATAGTACAATACATGTAGTACTGGTAGAGTGTGGCACAGGTAGAGGATAGTACGATACATGTAGTACTGGTAGAGTGTGGCACAGGTAGAGGATAGTACGATACATGTAGTACTGGTAGAGTGTGGCACAGGTAGAGGATAGTACAACACATGTAGTACTGGTAGAGTGTGGCACAGGTAGGGTATAGTACAACACATGTAGTACTGGTAGAGTGTGGCACAGGTAGAGGATAGTACAATACATGTAGTACTGGTAGAGTGTGGCACAGGTAGAGGATAGTACAACACATGTAGTACTGGTAGAGTGTGGTACAGGTAGAGGATAGTATAACACATGTAGTTCTGGTAGAGTGTGGCACAGGTAGAGGATAGTACAACACATGTAGTACTGGTAGAGTGTGATACAGGTAGAGGATAGTACGATACATGTAGTACTGGTAGAGTGTGGCACAGGTAGAGGATAGTATAACACATGTAGTACTGGTGGAGTGTGGCACAGGTAGAGGATAGTACAATACATGTAGTACTGGTAGAGTGTGGCACAGGTAGAGGATAGTACAATACATGTAGTACTGGTAGAGTGTGGCACAGGTAGAGGATAGTACAATACATGTAGTACTGGTAGAGTGTGGCACAGGTAGAGGATAGTACGATACATGTAGTACTGGTAGAGTGTGGCACAGGTAGAGGATAGTACGATACATGTAGTACTGGTAGAGTGTGGCACAGGTAGAGGATAGTACGATACATGTAGTACTGGTAGAGTGTGGCACAGGTAGAGGATAGTACAACACATGTAGTACTGGTAGAGTGTGGCACAGGTAGGGGATAGTACAACACATGTAGTACTGGTAGAGTGTGGCACAGGTAGAGGATAGTACGATACATGTAGTACTGGTAGAGTGTGGCACAGGTAGGGGATAGTACGATACATGTAGTACTGGTAGAGTGTGGTACAGGTAGGGGATAGTACGATACATGTAGTACTGGTAGAGTGTGGTACAGGTAGAGGATAGTACAATACATGTAGTACTGGTAGAGTGTGGTACAGGTAGAGGATAGTATAACACATGTAGTACTGGTAGAGTGTGGCACAGGTAGAGGATAGTACAATACATTTAGTACTGGTAGAGTGTGGCACAGGTAGAGGATAGTACAATACATGTAGTACTGGTAGAGTGTGATACAGGTAGAGGATAGTATAACACATGTACTACTGGTGGAGTGTGGCACAGGTAGAGGATAGTACAATACATGTAGTACTGGTAGAGTGTGATACAGGTAGAGGATAGTATAACACATGTAGTACTGGTAGAGTGTGGCACAGGTAGAGGATAGTACGATACATGTAGTACTGGTAGAGTGTGGCACAGGTAGAGGATAGTACGATACATGTAGTACTGGTAGAGTGTGGCACAGGTAGAGGATAGTACGATACATGTAGTACTGGTAGAGTGTGGCACAGGTAGAGGATAGTACAACACATGTAGTACTGGTAGAGTGTGGCACAGGTAGGGGATAGTACAACACATGTAGTACTGGTAGAGTGTGGCACAGGTAGAGGATAGTACAATACATGTAGTACTGGTAGAGTGTGGCACAGGTAGAGGATAGTACAACACATGTAGTACTGGTAGAGTGTGGTACAGGTAGAGGATAGTATAACACATGTAGTTCTGGTAGAGTGTGATACAGGTAGGGGATAGTACAATACATGTAGTACTGGTAGAGTGTGATACAGGTAGGGGATAGTACAATACATGTAGTACTGGTAGAGTGTGGCACAGGTAGAGGATAGTACAACACATGTAGTACTGGTAGAGTGTGGCACAGGTAGAGGATAGTACAACACATGTAGTACTGGTAGAGTGTGGTACAGGTAGAGGATAGTATAACACATGTAGTTCTGGTAGAGTGTGATACAGGTAGAGGATAGTACAATACATGTAGTACTGGTAGAGTGTGATACAGGTAGGGGATAGTACAATACATGTAGTACTGGTAGAGTGTGGCACAGGTAGAGGATAGTACAACACATGTAGTACTGGTAGAGTGTGGCACAGGTAGAGGATAGTACGATACATGTAGTACTGGTAGAGTGTGGCACAGGTAGAGGATAGTACAATACATGTAGTACTGGTAGAGTGTGGCACAGGTAGAGGATAGTACGATACATGTAGTACTGGTAGAGTGTGGCACAGGTAGAGGATAGTACAATACATGTAGTACTGGTAGAGTGTGGTACAGGTAGAGGATAGTACAACACATGTAGTACTGGTAGAGTGTGGTACAGGTAGAGGATAGTACAATACATGTAGTACTGGTAGAGTGTGGCACAGGTAGGGGATAGTACGATACATGTAGTACTGGTAGAGTGTGGTACAGGTAGAGGATAGTACAACACATGTAGTACTGGTAGAGTGTGGTACAGGTAGAGGATAGTATAACACATGTAGTTCTGGTAGAGTGTGGCACAGGTAGAGGATAGTACAACACATGTAGTACTGGTAGAGTGTGGTACAGGTAGAGGATAGTACGATACATGTAGTACTGGTAGAGTGTGGCACAGGTAGAGGATAGTACTATATATGTAGTACTGGTAGAGTGTGGCACAGGTAGAGGATAGTACAACACATGTAGTACTGGTAGAGTGTGGCACAGGTAGGGGATAGTACAACACATGTAGTACTGGTAGAGTGTGGCACAGGTAGAGGATAGTACAATACATGTAGTTCTGGTAGAGTGTGGCACAGGTAGAGGATAGTACAATACATGTAGTACTGGTAGAGTGTGGCACAGGTAGGGGATAGTACAATACATGTAGTACTGGTGGAGTGTGGTACAGGTAGAGGATAGTACAATACATGTAGTACTGGTAGAGTGTGGCACAGGTAGAGGATAGTACAATACATGTAGTACTGGTAGAGTGTGGCACAGGTAGAGGATAGTACAATACATGTAGTACTGGTAGAGTGTGGCACAGGTAGGGGATAGTACAATACATGTAGTACTGGTGGAGTGTGGTACAGGTAGAGGATAGTACAATACATGTAGTACTGGTAGAGTGTGGCACAGGTAGAGGATAGTACAATACATGTAGTTCTGGTAGAGTGTGGCACAGGTAGAGGATAGTACAATACATGTAGTACTGGTAGAGTGTGGTACAGGTAGAGGATAGTACAATACATGTAGTACTGGTACAGTGTGGCACAGTTAGAGGATAGTACAATACATGTAGTACTGGTAGAGTGTGGTACAGGTAGAGGATAGTACAATACATGTAGTACTGGTAGAGTGTGGTACAGGTAGAGGATAGTACAATACATGTAGTACTGGTACAGTGTGGCACAGTTAGAGGATAGTACAATACATGTAGTACTGGTACAGTGTGGCACAGTTAGAGGATAGTACAATACATGTAGTTCTGGTAGAGTGTGGCACAGGTAGAGGATAGTACAATACATGTAGTACTGGTAGAGTGTGGTACAGGTAGAGGATAGTACAATACATGTAGTACTGGTAGAGTGTGGCACAGGTAGGGGATAGTACAATACATGTTGTACTGGTAGAGTGTGGCACAGGTAGAGGATAGTACAATACATGTAGTACTGGTAGAGTGTGGCACAGGTAGAGGATAGTACAACACATGTAGTACTGGTAGAGTGTGGCACAGGTAGAGGATAGTACAACACATGTAGTACTGGTAGAGTGTGGCACAGGTAGGGGATAGTACAATACATGTTGTACTGGTAGAGTGTGGCACAGGTAGAGGATAGTACAATACATGTAGTACTGGTAGAGTGTGGCACAGGTAGAGGATAGTACAACACATGTAGTACTGGTAGAGTGTGGCACAGGTAGGGGATAGTACAACACATGTAGTACTGGTAGAGTGTGGCACAGGTAGAGGATAGTACAATACATGTAGTACTGGTAGAGTGTGGCACAGGTAGAGGATAGTACAATACATGTAGTACTGGTAGAGTGTGGCACAGGTAGAGGATAGTACAACACATGTAGTACTGGTAGAGTGTGGCACAGGTAGGGGATAGTACAACACATGTAGTACTGGTAGAGTGTGGCACAGGTAGAGGAAAGTACGATACATGTAGTACTGGTAGAGTGTGGCACAGGTAGAGGATAGTACGATACATGTAGTACTGGTAGAGTGTGGCACAGGTAGAGGATAGTACAACACATGTAGTACTGGTAGAGTGTGGCACAGGTAGGGGATAGTACAACACATGTAGTACTGGTAGAGTGTGGCACAGGTAGAGGATAGTACAATACATGTAGTACTGGTAGAGTGTGGCACAGGTAGAGGATAGTACAACACATGTAGTACTGGTAGAGTGTGGTACAGGTAGAGGATAGTATAACACATGTAGTTCTGGTAGAGTGTGGCACAGGTAGAGGATAGTACAACACATGTAGTACTGGTAGAGTGTGGCACAGGTAGAGGATAGTACAATACATGTAGTACTGGTAGAGTGTGGCACAGGTAGAGGATAGTACAATACATGTAGTACTGGTAGAGTGTGGCACAGGTAGAGGATAGTACAATACATGTAGTACTGGTAGAGTGTGGCACAGGTAGAGGATAGTACAATACATGTAGTACTGGTAGAGTGTGGTACAGGTAGAGGATAGTACGATACATGTAGTACTGGTAGAGTGTGGTACAGGTAGAGGATAGTACGATACATGTAGTACTGGTAGAGTGTGGTACAGGTAGAGGATAGTACAACACATGTAGTACTGGTAGAGTGTGGTACAGGTAGAGGATAGTATAACACATGTAGTTCTGGTAGAGTGTGGCACAGGTAGAGGATAGTACAACACATGTAGTACTGGTAGAGTGTGGCACAGGTAGAGGATAGTACAATACATGTAGTACTGGTAGAGTGTGATACAGGTAGAGGATAGTACAACACATGTAGTACTGGTAGAGTGTGGCACAGGTAGAGGATAGTACAATACATGTAGTACTGGTAGAGTGTGATACAGGTAGAGGATAGTACAATACATGTAGTACTGGTAGAGTGTGGCACAGGTAGGGGATAGTACAATACATGTAGTTCTGGTAGAGTGTGATACAGGTAGGGGATAGTACAATACATGTAGTACTGGTAGAGTGTGGCACAGGTAGAGGATAGTACAATACATGTAGTACTGGTAGAGTGTGATACAGGTAGAGGATAGTACAATACATGTAGTACTGGTAGAGTGTGATACAGGTAGAGGATAGTACAATACATGTAGTACTGGTAGAGTGTGGCACAGGTAGAGGATAGTACAATACATGTAGTACTGGTAGAGTGTGGCACAGGTAGAGGATAGTACAATACATGTAGTACTGGTAGAGTGTGGCACAGGTAGAGGATAGTACAATACATTTAGTACTGGTAGAGTGTGGCACAGGTAGGGGATAGTACAACACATGTAGTACTGGTAGAGTGTGGCACAGGTAGAGGATAGTACAATACATGTAGTTCTGGTAGAGTGTGGTACAGGTAGAGGATAGTACGATACATGTAGTACTGGTAGAGTGTGGTACAGGTAGAGGATAGTACAATACATGTAGTACTGGTAGAGTGTGGCACAGGTAGAGGATAGTACAATACATGTAGTACTGGTAGAGTGTGGTACAGGTAGAGGATAGTACAATACATGTAGTACTGGTAGAGTGTGGCACAGGTAGAGGATAGTACAATACATGTAGTTCTGGTAGAGTGTGGCACAGGTAGAGGATAGTACAATACATGTAGTTCTGGTAGAGTGTGGCACAGGTAGGGGATAGTACAACACATGTAGTACTGGTAGAGTGTGGTACAGGTAGAGGATAGTACAATACATGTAGTACTGGTAGAGTGTGGCACAGGTAGAGGATAGTACAATACATGTAGTACTGGTAGAGTGTGGTACAGGTAGAGGATAGTACAATACATGTAGTACTGGTAGAGTGTGGCACAGGTAGAGGATAGTACAATACATGTAGTTCTGGTAGAGTGTGGCACAGGTAGAGGATAGTACAATACATGTAGTACTGGTAGAGTGTGGCACAGGTAGAGGATAGTACAATACATGTAGTACTGGTAGAGTGTGGCACAGGTAGGGGATAGTACAACACATGTAGTACTGGTAGAGTGTGGTACAGGTAGAGGATAGTACAATACATGTAGTACTGGTAGAGTGTGGCACAGGTAGAGGATAGTACAATACATGTAGTACTGGTAGAGTGTGGCACAGGTAGGGGATAGTACAACACATGTAGTACTGGTAGAGTGTGGTACAGGTAGAGGATAGTACAATACATGTAGTACTGGTAGAGTGTGGCACAGGTAGAGGATAGTACAATACATGTAGTTCTGGTAGAGTGTGGCACAGGTAGAGGATAGTACAATACATGTAGTACTGGTAGAGTGTGGCACAGGTAGAGGATAGTACAATACATGTAGTACTGGTAGAGTGTGGCACAGGTAGGGGATAGTACAACACATGTAGTACTGGTAGAGTGTGGTACAGGTAGAGGATAGTACAATACATGTAGTACTGGTAGAGTGTGGCACAGGTAGAGGATAGTACAATACATGTAGTACTGGTAGAGTGTGGTACAGGTAGAGGATAGTACAATACATGTAGTACTGGTAGAGTGTGGCACAGGTAGAGGATAGTACAATACATGTAGTTCTGGTAGAGTGTGGCACAGGTAGAGGATAGTACAATACATGTAGTTCTGGTAGAGTGTGGCACAGGTAGGGGATAGTACAACACATGTAGTACTGGTAGAGTGTGGTACAGGTAGAGGATAGTACAATACATGTAGTACTGGTAGAGTGTGGCACAGGTAGAGGATAGTACAATACATGTAGTACTGGTAGAGTGTGGTACAGGTAGAGGATAGTACAATACATGTAGTACTGGTAGAGTGTGGCACAGGTAGAGGATAGTACAATACATGTAGTACTGGTAGAGTGTGGTACAGGTAGAGGATAGTACAATACATGTAGTACTGGTAGAGTGTGGCACAGGTAGAGGATAGTACAATACATGTAGTTCTGGTAGAGTGTGGCACAGGTAGAGGATAGTACAATACATGTAGTACTGGTAGAGTGTGGCACAGGTAGAGGATAGTACAATACATTTAGTACTGGTAGAGTGTGGCACAGGTAGAGGATAGTACAATACATGTAGTACTGGTAGAGTGTGGCACAGGTAGAGGATAGTACAACACATGTAGTACTGGTAGAGTGTGGTACAGGTAGAGGATAGTACAATACATGTAGTACTGGTAGAGTGTGGCACAGGTAGAGGATAGTACAATACATGTAGTACTGGTAGAGTGTGGTACAGGTAGAGGATAGTACAATACATGTAGTACTGGTAGAGTGTGATACAGGTAGAGGATAGTACAATACATGTAGTACTGGTAGAGTGTGACACAGGTAGAGGATAGTACAATACATGTAGTACTGGTAGAGTGTGGCACAGGTAGAGGATATTACAATACATGTAGTACTGGTAGAGTGTGGTACAGGTAGAGGATAGTACAACACATGTAGTACTGGTAGAGTGTGGCACAGGTAGAGGATAGTACAATACATGTAGTACTGGTAGAGTGTGGCACAGGTAGAGGATAGTACAATACATGTAGTACTGGTAGAGTGTGATACAGGTAGAGGATAGTACAATACATGTAGTACTGGTAGAGTGTGGCACAGGTAGAGGATAGTACAATACATGTAGTACTGGTAGAGTGTGGTACAGGTAGAGGATAGTACAATACATGTAGTACTGGTAGAGTGTGATACAGGTAGAGGATAGTACAATACATGTAGTACTGGTAGAGTGTGGCACAGGTAGAGGATAGTACAATACATGTAGTACTGGTAGAGTGTGATACAGGTAGAGGATAGTACAATACATGTAGTACTGGTAGAGTGTGGCACAGGTAGAGGATAGTACAATACATGTAGTACTGGTAGAGTGTGGCACAGGTAGAGGATAGTACAATACATGTAGTACTGGTAGAGTGTGATACAGGTAGAGGATAGTACAATACATGTAGTACTGGTAGAGTGTGGCACAGGTAGAGGATAGTACAATACATGTAGTACTGGTAGAGTGTGATACAGGTAGAGGATAGTACAATACATGTAGTACTGGTAGAGTGTGGCACAGGTAGAGGATAGTACAATACATGTAGTACTGGTAGAGTGTGATACAGGTAGAGGATAGTACAACACATGTAGTACTGGTAGAGTGTGGCACAGGTAGAGGATAGTACAATACATGTAGTACTGGTAGAGTGTGGTACAGGTAGAGGATAGTACAATACATGTAGTACTGGTAGAGTGTGGCACAGGTAGAGGATAGTACAACACATGTAGTACTGGTAGAGTGTGGTACAGGTAGAGGATAGTACAATACATGTAGTACTGGTAGAGTGTGGTACAGGTAGAGGATAGTACAATACATGTAGTACTGGTAGAGTGTGGCACAGGTAGAGGATAGTACAATACATGTAGTTCTGGTAGAGTGTGGCACAGGTAGGGGATAATACAATACATTTAGTACTGGTAGAGTGTGGCACAGGTAGAGGATAGTACAATACATGTAGTACTGGTAGAGTGTGGCACAGGTAGAGGATAGTACAACACATGTAGTACTGGTAGAGTGTGGTACAGGTAGAGGATAGTACAATACATGTAGTACTGGTAGAGTGTGGCACAGGTAGAGGATAGTACAATACATGTAGTACTGGTAGAGTGTGGTACAGGTAGAGGATAGTACAATACATGTAGTACTGGTAGAGTGTGGCACAGGTAGGGGATAGTACAATACATGTAGTACTGGTAGAGTGTGGCACAGGTAGAGGATAGTACAACACATGTAGTACTGGTAGAGTGTGATACAGGTAGAGGATAGTACAATACATGTAGTACTGGTAGAGTGTGACACAGGTAGAGGATAGTACAATACATGTAGTACTGGTAGAGTGTGGCACAGGTAGAGGATATTACAATACATGTAGTACTGGTAGAGTGTGGTACAGGTAGAGGATAGTACAACACATGTAGTACTGGTAGAGTGTGGCACAGGTAGAGGATAGTACAATACATGTAGTACTGGTAGAGTGTGGCACAGGTAGAGGATAGTACAATACATGTAGTACTGGTAGAGTGTGATACAGGTAGAGGATAGTACAATACATGTAGTACTGGTAGAGTGTGGCACAGGTAGAGGATAGTACAATACATGTAGTACTGGTAGAGTGTGGCACAGGTAGAGGATAGTACAATACATGTAGTACTGGTAGAGTGTGGCACAGGTAGAGGATAGTACAATACATGTAGTAGTGGTAGAGTGTGATACAGGTAGAGGATAGTACAATACATGTAGTACTGGTAGAGTGTGGCACAGGTAGAGGATAGTACAATACATGTAGTACTGGTAGAGTGTGGCACAGGTAGAGGATAGTACAATACATGTAGTACTGGTAGAGTGTGGTACAGGTAGAGGATAGTACAACACATGTAGTACTGGTAGAGTGTGGTACAGGTAGAGGATAGTACAATACATGTAGTACTGGTAGAGTGTGGCACAGGTAGAGGATAGTACGATACATGTAGTACTGGTAGAGTGTGGCACAGGTAGAGGATAGTACAACACATGTAGTACTGGTAGAGTGTGATACAGGTAGAGGATAGTACAATACATGTAGTTCTGGTAGAGTGTGGTACAGGTAGAGGATAGTACAATACATGTAGTACTGGTAGAGTGTGATACAGGTAGAGGATAGTACAATACATGTAGTACTGGTAGAGTGTGGCACAGGTAGAGGATAGTACAATACATGTAGTACTGGTAGAGTGTGGCACAGGTAGAGGATAGTACAATACATGTAGTACTGGTAGAGTGTGGTACAGGTAGAGGATAGTACAACACATGTAGTACTGGTAGAGTGTGGTACAGGTAGAGGATAGTACAATACATGTAGTACTGGTAGAGTGTGGCACAGGTAGAGGATAGTACGATACATGTAGTACTGGTAGAGTGTGGCACAGGTAGAGGATAGTACAACACATGTAGTACTGGTAGAGTGTGATACAGGTAGAGGATAGTACAATACATGTAGTTCTGGTAGAGTGTGGTACAGGTAGAGGATAGTACAATACATGTAGTACTGGTAGAGTGTGGTACAGGTAGAGGATAGTACAATACATGTAGTACTGGTAGAGTGTGGCACAGGTAGAGGATAGTACAATACATGTAGTACTGGTAGAGTGTGATACAGGTAGAGGATAGTACAATACATGTAGTACTGGTAGAGTGTGGCACAGGTAGAGGATAGTACGATACATGTAGTACTGGTAGAGTGTGGCACAGGTAGAGGATAGTACGATACATGTAGTACTGGTAGAGTGTGGCACAGGTAGAGGATAGTACAATACATGTAGTACTGGTAGAGTGTGGTACAGGTAGAGGATAGTACAACACATGTAGTACTGGTAGAGTGTGATACAGGTAGAGGATAGTACAACACATGTAGTACTGGTGGAGTGTGGCACAGGTAGAGGATAGTACAACACATGTAGTACTGGTGGAGTGTGGCACAGGTAGAGGATAGTACAATACATGTAGTACTGGTAGAGTGTGGCACAGGTAGAGGATAGTACAACACATGTAGTACTGGTGGAGTGTGATACAGGTAGAGGATAGTACAATACATGTAGTACTGGTAGAGTGTGGCACAGGTAGAGGATAGTACAATACATGTAGTACTGGTGGAATGTGATACAGGTAGAGGATAGTACAATACATGTAGTACTGGTGGAATGTGATACAGGTAGAGGATAGTACAACACATGTAGTACTGGTAGAGTGTGGCACAGGTAGAGGATAGTACAACACATGTAGTACTGGTGGAGTGTGGCACAGGTAGAGGATAGTACAATACATGTAGTACTGGTAGAGTGTGGTACAGGTAGAGGATAGTACAATACATGTAGTACTGGTAGAGTGTGGCACAGGTAGAGGATAGTACGATACATGTAGTACTGGTAGAGTGTGGTACAGGTAGAGGATAGTACAATACATGTAGTTCTGGTAGAGTGTGGCACAGGTAGAGGATAGTACGATACATGTAGTACTAGTAGAGTGTGGTACAGGTAGAGGATAGTACAGCACATGTAGTTCTGGTAGAGTGTGGCACAGGTAGAGGATAGTACAATACATGTAGTTCTGGTAGAGTGTGGCACAGGTAGAGGATAGTACAATACATGTAGTACTGGTAGAGTGTGGTACAGGTAGAGGATAGTACAATACATGTAGTACTGGTAGAGTGTGGTACAGGTAGAGGATAGTACGACACATGTAGTTCTGGTAGAGTGTGGTACAGGTAGAGGATAGTACGATACATGTAGTTCTGGTAGAGTGTGGCACAGGTAGAGGATAGTACAATACATGTAGTACTGGTAGAGTGTGGCACAGGTAGAGGATAGTACAATACATGTAGTACTGGTAGAGTGTGGCACAGGTAGGGGATAGTACAATACATGTAGTACTGGTAGAGTGTGGCACAGGTAGAGGATAGTACAATACATGTAGTTCTGGTAGAGTGTGGCACAGGTAGAGGATAGTACAATACATGTAGTACTGGTAGAGTGTGGTACAGGTAGAGGATAGTACAATACATGTAGTACTGGTAGAGTGTGGCACAGGTAGAGGATAGTACAATACATGTAGTACTGGTAGAGTGTGGCACAGGTAGAGGATAGTACAACACATGTAGTACTGGTAGAGTGTGGCACAGGTAGAGGATAGTACAATACATGTAGTTCTGGTAGAGTGTGGCACAGGTAGAGGATAGTACAATACATGTAGTACTGGTAGAGTGTGATACAGGTAGAGGATAGTACAATACATGTAGTACTGGTAGAGTGTGGCACAGGTAGAGGATAGTACAATACATGTAGTACTGGTAGAGTGTGGTACAGGTAGAGGATAGTACAATACATGTAGTACTGGTAGAGTGTGATACAGGTAGAGGATAGTACAATACATGTAGTACTGGTAGAGTGTGATACAGGTAGAGGATAGTACAATACATGTAGTACTGGTGGAGTGTGGTACAGGTAGAGGATAGTACAATACATGTAGTACTGGTAGAGTGTGATACAGGTAGAGGATAGTACAATACATGTAGTACTGGTAGAGTGTGGCACAGGTAGAGGATAGTACAATACATGTAGTTCTGGTAGAGTGTGGCACAGGTAGAGGATAGTACAATACATGTAGTACTGGTAGAGTGTGGTACAGGTAGAGGATAGTACAATACATGTAGTACTGGTAGAGTGTGGCACAGGTAGAGGATAGTACAATACATGTAGTTCTGGTAGAGTGTGGCACAGGTAGAGGATAGTACAATACATGTAGTACTGGTAGAGTGTGGTACAGGTAGAGGATAGTACAATACATGTAGTACTGGTAGAGTGTGGTACAGGTAGAGGATAGTACGACACATGTAGTTCTGGTAGAGTGTGGTACAGGTAGAGGATAGTACGATACATGTAGTTCTGGTAGAGTGTGATACAGGTAGAGGATAGTACAATACATGTAGTACTGGTGGAGTGTGGTACAGGTAGAGGATAGTACAACACATGTAGTACTGGTAGAGTGTGGCACAGGTAGAGGATAGTACAATACATGTAGTACTGGTAGAGTGTGGCACAGGTAGAGGATAGTACAATACATGTAGTACTGGTAGAGTGTGATACAGGTGGAGGATAGTACGATACATGTAGTACTGGTAGAGTGTGGCACAGGTAGAGGATAGTACGATACATGTAGTACTGGTAGAGTGTGGCACAGGTAGAGGATAGTACAATACATGTAGTACTGGTAGAGTGTGGTACAGGTAGAGGATAGTACAATACATGTAGTACTGGTATAGTGTGGTACAGGTAGAGGATAGTACAATACATGTAGTACTGGTAGAGTGTGGTACAGGTAGAGGATAGTACGATACATGTAGTACTGGTAGAGTGTGGTACAGGTAGAGGATAGTACGATACATGTAGTACTGGTAGAGTGTGGTACAGGTAGAGGATAGTACGATACATGTAGTACTGGTAGAGTGTGGCACAGGTAGAGGATAGTACAACACATGTAGTACTGGTAGAGTGTGGCACAGGTAGAGGATAGTACAACACATGTAGTACTGGTAGAGTGTGGCACAGGTAGAGGATAGTACAATACATGTAGTACTGGTAGAGTGTGGTACAGGTAGAGGATAGTACAACACATGTAGTACTGGTAGAGTGTGGCACAGGTAGAGGATAGTACAACACATGTAGTACTGGTAGAGTGTGGCACAGGTAGAGGATAGTACAACACATGTAGTACTGGTAGAGTGTGGTACAGGTAGAGGATAGTACAACACATGTAGTACTGGTAGAGTGTGGTACAGGTAGAGGATAGTACAACACATGTAGTACTGGTGGAGTGTGGCACAGGTAGAGGATAGTACGATACATGTAGTACTGGTAGAGTGTGGCACAGGTAGAGGATAGTACAATACATGTAGTACTGGTAGAGTGTGGCACAGGTAGAGGATAGTACAATACATGTAGTTCTGGTAGAGTGTGGCACAGGTAGAGGATAGTACAATACATGTAGTACTGGTGGAGTGTGGCACAGGTAGAGGATAGTACGATACATGTAGTACTGGTAGAGTGTGGTACAGGTAGAGGAAAGTACAACACATGTAGTACTGGTAGAGTGTGGCACAGGTAGAGGATAGTACGATACATGTAGTACTGGTAGAGTGTGGCACAGGTAGAGGATAGTACGATACATGTAGTACTGGTAGAGTGTGGCACAGGTAGAGGATAGTACAATACATGTAGTACTGGTAGAGTGTGGCACAGGTAGAGGATAGTACAACACATGTAGTACTGGTAGAGTGTGGCACAGGTAGAGGATAGTACAACACATGTAGTACTGGTAGAGTGTGGCACAGGTAGAGGATAGTACAACACATGTAGTACTGGTAGAGTGTGGCACAGGTAGAGGATAGTACAATACATGTAGTACTGGTGGAGTGTGGCACAGGTAGAGGATAGTACAATACATGTAGTTCTGGTAGAGTGTGGCACAGGTAGAGAATAGTACAATACATGTAGTACTGGTAGAGTGTGGCACAGGTAGAGGATAGTACAGCACATGTAGTACTGGTAGAGTGTGGCACAGGTAGAGGATAGTACAACACATGTAGTACTGGTAGAGTGTGGCACAGGTAGAGGATAGTACAACACATGTAGTACTGGTGGAGTGTGGCACAGGTAGAGGATAGTACAACACATGTAGTACTGGTAGAGTGTGGCACAGGTAGGGGATAGTACAATACATGTAGTACTGGTAGAGTGTGGCACAGGTAGAGGATAGTACAACACATGTAGTACTGGTAGAGTGTGGCACAGGTAGGGGATAGTACAATACATGTAGTACTGGTAGAGTGTGGCACAGGTAGAGGATAGTACAATACATGTAGTTCTGGTAGAGTGTGGCACAGGTAGAGGATAGTACAACACATGTAGTACTGGTAGAGTGTGGCACAGGTAGAGGATAGTACAATACATGTAGTTCTGGTAGAGTGTGGCACAGGTAGAGGATAGTACAATACATTTAGTACTGGTAGAGTGTGGTACAGGTAGAGGATAGTACAATACATGTAGTACTGGTAGAGTGTGGCACAGGTAGAGGATAGTACAACACATGTAGTACTGGTGGAGTGTGATACAGGTAGAGGATAGTACAATACATGTAGTACTGGTAGAGTGTGATACAGGTAGAGGATAGTACAATACATGTAGTACTGGTAGAGTGTGGCACAGGTAGGGGATAGTACAATACATGTAGTACTGGTAGAGTGTGGCATAGGTAGAGGATAGTACAATACATGTAGTACTGGTAGAGTGTGGCACAGGTAGAGGATAGTACAATACATGTAGTACTGGTAGAGTGTGGCACAGGTAGAGGATAGTACAATACATGTAGTACTGGTAGAGTGTGGCACAGGTAGAGGATAGTACAATACATGTAGTACTGGTAGAGTGTGGCACAGGTAGAGGATAGTACAATACATGTAGTTCTGGCAGAGTGTGGCACAGGTAGAGGATAGTACAATACATGTAGTACTGGTAGAGTGTGGCACAGGTAGAGGATAGTACAATACATGTAGTTCTGGCAGAGTGTGGCACAGGTAGAGGATAGTACAATACATGTAGTACTGGTAGAGTGTGGCACAGGTAGAGGATAGTACAATACATGTAGTTCTGGCAGAGTGTGGCACAGGTAGAGGATAGTACAATACATGTAGTACTGGTAGAGTGTGGCACAGGTAGAGGATAGTACAATACATGTAGTACTGGTAGAGTGTGGCACAGGTAGAGGATAGTACAATACATGTAGTACTGGTAGAGTGTGGCACAGGTAGAGGATAGTACAATACATGTAGTACTGGTAGAGTGTGGCACAGGTAGAGAATAGTACAACACATGTAGTACTGGTAGAGTGTGGCACAGGTAGAGGATAGTACAATACATGTAGTACTGGTAGAGTGTGGCACAGTTAGAGGATAGTACAATACATGTAGTACTGGTGGAGTGTGGCACAGGTAGAGGATAGTACAATACATGTAGTTCTGGCAGAGTGTGGCACAGGTAGAGGATAGTACAATACATTTAGTACTGGTAGAGTGTGGCACAGGTAGAGGATAGTACAATACATGTAGTTCTGGCAGAGTGTGGCACAGGTAGAGGATAGTACAATACATTTAGTACTGGTAGAGTGTGGCACAGGTAGAGGATAGTACTATATATGTAGTACTGGTAGAGTGTGGCACAGGTAGAGGATAGTACAACACATGTAGTACTGGTAGAGTGTGGCACAGGTAGAGGATAGTACAATACATGTAGTACTGGTAGAGTGTGGCACAGGTAGAGGATAGTACAATACATGTAGTACTGGTAGAGTGTGGCACAGGTAGAGGATAGTACAATACATGTAGTACTGGTAGAGTGTGGCACAGGTAGGGGATAGTACAATACATTTAGTACTGGTAGAGTGTGATACAGGTAGAGGATAGTACAATACATGTAGTACTGGTAGAGTGTGGCACAGGTAGAGGATAGTACAATACATGTAGTACTGGTAGAGTGTGGCACAGGTAGGGGATAGTACAATACATTTAGTACTGGTAGAGTGTGGCACAGGTAGAGGATAGTACAACACATGTAGTACTGGTAGAGTGTGGCACAGGTAGAGGATAGTACAATACATGTAGTACTGGTAGAGTGTGGCACAGGTAGGGGATAGTACAATACATTTAGTACTGGTAGAGTGTGATACAGGTAGAGGATAGTACAATACATGTAGTACTGGTAGAGTGTGGCACAGGTAGAGGATAGTACAATACATGTAGTACTGGTAGAGTGTGGCACAGGTAGAGGATAGTACAATACATGTAGTACTGGTAGAGTGTGGCACAGGTAGGGGATAGTACAATACATGTAGTACTGGTAGAGTGTGGCACAGGTAGAGGATAGTACAACACATGTAGTACTGGTAGAGTGTGGTACAGGTAGAGGATAGTACAATACATGTAGTACTGGTAGAGTGTGATACAGGTAGAGGATAGTACAATACATGTAGTACTGGTAGAGTGTGGTACAGGTAGGGGATAGTACAATACATTTAGTACTGGTAGAGTGTGGCACAGGTAGAGGATAGTACAACACATGTAGTACTGGTAGAGTGTGGCACAGGTAGAGGATAGTACAACACATGTAGTACTGGTAGAGTGTGGCACAGGTGGAGGATAGTACAACACATGTAGTACTGGTAGAGTGTGGCACAGGTAGAGGATAGTACAATACATGTAGTACTGGTAGAGTGTGGTACAGGTAGAGGATAGTACAACACATGTAGTACTGGTAGAGTGTGGCACAGGTAGGGGATAGTACAATACATGTAGTACTGGTAGAGTGTGGCACAGGTAGAGGATAGTACAACACATGTAGTACTGGTAGAGTGTGGCACAGGTAGAGGATAGTACAATACATGTAGTACTGGTATAGTGTGATACAGGTAGAGGATAGTACAATACATGTAGTACTGGTAGAGTGTGGTACAGGTAGAGGATAGTACAATACATGTAGTACTGGTAGAGTGTGGCACAGGTAGAGGATAGTACAATACATGTAGTACTGGTAGAGTGTGGCACAGGTAGAGGATAGTACAATACATGTAGTACTGGTAGAGTGTGGTACAGGTAGAGGATAGTACAACACATGTAGTACTGGTAGAGTGTGGCACAGGTAGGGGATAGTACAATACATGTAGTACTGGTAGAGTGTGGCACAGGTAGGGGATAGTACAATACATGTAGTACTGGTAGAGTGTGGCACAGGTAGAGGATAGTACAACACATGTAGTACTGGTAGAGTGTGGCACAGGTAGAGGATAGTACAATACATGTAGTACTGGTATAGTGTGATACAGGTAGAGGATAGTACAATACATGTAGTACTGGTAGAGTGTGGCACAGGTAGAGGATAGTACAACACATTTAGTACTGGTAGAGTGTGGCACAGGTAGAGGATAGTAGAATACATGTAGTACTGGTAGAGTGTGGCACAGGTAGAGGATAGTACAATACATTTAGTACTGGTAGAGTGTGATACAGGTAGAGGATAGTACAATACATGTAGTACTGGTAGAGTGTGGCACAGGTAGAGGATAGTACAATACATGTAGTACTGGTAGAGTGTGGCACAGGTAGGGGATAGTACAACACATGTAGTACTGGTAGAGTGTGGCACAGGTAGGGGATAGTACAATACATGTAGTACTGGTAGAGTGTGGCACAGGTAGAGGATAGTACGATACATGTAGTACTGGTAGAGTGTGATTCAGGTAGAGGATAGTACGATACATGTAGTACTGGTAGAGTGTGGCACAGGTAGAGGATAGTACGATACATGTAGTACTGGTAGAGTGTGATACAGGTAGAGGATAGTACAATACATGTAGTACTGGTAGAGTGTGGCACAGGTAGAGGATAGTACAATACATGTAGTACTGGTAGAGTGTGGCACAGGTAGGGGATAGTACAATACATGTAGTACTGGTAGAGTGTGGTACAGGTAGAGGATAGTACAATACATGTAGTACTGGTAGAGTGTGGCACAGGTAGAGGATAGTACAATACATGTAGTACTGGTAGAGTGTGGTACAGGTAGAGGATAGTACAATACATGTAGTACTGGTAGAGTGTGGTACAGGTAGAGGATAGTACAATACATGTAGTTCTGGTGGAGTGTGGCACAGGTAGAGGATAGTACAATACATGTAGTACTGGTAGAGTGTGGTACAGGTAGAGGATAGTACAATACATGTAGTACTGGTAGAGTGTGGTACAGGTAGAGGATAGTACAATACATGTAGTACTGGTAGAGTGTGGCACAGGTAGAGGATAGTACAATACATGTAGTTCTGGTAGAGTGTGGTACAGGTAGAGGATAGTACAATACATGTAGTACTGGTGGAGTGTGGCACAGGTAGAGGATAGTACAATACATGTAGTACTGGTAGAGTGTGGCACAGGTAGAGGATAGTACAATACATGTAGTTCTGGTAGAGTGTGATACAGGTAGAGGATAGTACAACACATGTAGTACTGGTGGAGTGTGGCACAGGTAGAGGATAGTACAATACATGTAGTACTGGTAGAGTGTGGCACAGGTAGAGGATAGTACAATACATGTAGTTCTGGTAGAGTGTGGTACAGGTAGAGGATAGTACAATACATGTAGTACTGGTAGAGTGTGGCACAGGTAGAGGATAGTACAATACATGTAGTACTGGTAGAGTGTGGCACAGGTAGAGGATAGTACAATACATGTAGTACTGGTAGAGTGTGGCACAGGTAGAGGATAGTACAATACATGTAGTACTGGTAGAGTGTGGTACAGGTAGGGGATAGTACAATACATGTAGTACTGGTAGAGTGTGGTACAGGTAGAGGATAGTACAATACATGTAGTACTGGTAGAGTGTGGCACAGGTAGAGGATAGTACAATACATGTAGTACTGGTAGAGTGTGGCACAGGTAGAGGATAGTACAATACATGTAGTACTGGTAGAGTGTGGCACAGGTAGAGGATAGTACAATACATGTAGTACTGGTAGAGTGTGGCACAGGTAGAGGATAGTACAATACATGTAGTTCTGGTAGAGTGTGGTACAGGTAGAGGATAGTACAATACATGTAGTACTGGTAGAGTGTGGCACAGGTAGAGGATAGTACAATTCATGTAGTACTGGTAGAGTGTGGCACAGGTAGAGGATAGTACAATACATGTAGTTCTGGTAGAGTGTGGCACAGGTAGAGGATAGTACAATACATGTAGTACTGGTAGAGTGTGGCACAGGTAGAGGATAGTACAATACATGTAGTACTGGTAGAGTGTGGCACAGGTAGAGGATAGTACAATACATGTAGTACTGGTAGAGTGTGGCACAGGTAGAGGATAGTACAATACATGTAGTACTGGTAGAGTGTGGCACAGGTAGAGGATAGTACAATACATGTAGTACTGGTAGAGTGTGGCACAGGTAGAGGATAGTACAACACATGTAGTACTGGTAGAGTGTGGCACAGGTAGAGGATAGTACAACACATGTAGTACTGGTGGAGTGTGGCACAGGTAGAGGATAGTACAACACATGTAGTACTGGTAGAGTGTGGCACAGGTAGGGGATAGTACAATACATGTAGTACTGGTGGAGTGTGGCACAGGTAGAGGATAGTACAATACATGTAGTACTGGTAGAGTGTGGCACAGGTAGAGGATAGTACAATACATGTAGTTCTGGTAGAGTGTGGCACAGGTAGAGGATAGTACAACACATGTAGTACTGGTAGAGTGTGGCACAGGTAGAGGATAGTACAATACATGTAGTTCTGGTAGAGTGTGGCACAGGTAGAGGATAGTACAATACATTTAGTACTGGTAGAGTGTGGTACAGGTAGAGGATAGTACAATACATGTAGTACTGGTAGAGTGTGGCACAGGTAGAGGATAGTACAACACATGTAGTACTGGTGGAGTGTGATACAGGTAGAGGATAGTACAATACATGTAGTACTGGTAGAGTGTGATACAGGTAGAGGATAGTACAATACATGTAGTACTGGTAGAGTGTGGCACAGGTAGAGGATAGTACAATACATGTAGTACTGGTAGAGTGTGGCACAGGTAGAGGATAGTACAATACATGTAGTACTGGTAGAGTGTGGCACAGGTAGAGGATAGTACAATACATGTAGTACTGGTAGAGTGTGGCACAGGTAGAGGATAGTACAATACATGTAGTACTGGTAGAGTGTGGCACAGGTAGAGGATAGTACAATACATGTAGTTCTGGCAGAGTGTGGCACAGGTAGAGGATAGTACAATACATGTAGTACTGGTAGAGTGTGGCACAGGTAGAGGATAGTACAATACATGTAGTACTGGTAGAGTGTGGCACAGGTAGAGGATAGTACAATACATGTAGTACTGGTAGAGTGTGGCACAGGTAGAGGATAGTACAATACATGTAGTACTGGTAGAGTGTGGCACAGGTAGAGGATAGTACAATACATGTAGTACTGGTAGAGTGTGGCACAGGTAGAGGATAGTACAATACATGTAGTTCTGGCAGAGTGTGGCACAGGTAGAGGATAGTACAATACATGTAGTACTGGTAGAGTGTGGCACAGGTAGAGGATAGTACAATACATGTAGTTCTGGCAGAGTGTGGTACAGGTAGAGGATAGTACAACACATGTAGTACTGGTAGAGTGTGGTACAGGTAGAGGATAGTACAATATATGTAGTACTGGTAGAGTGTGGCACAGGTAGAGGATAGTACAATACATGTAGTTCTGGCAGAGTGTGGCACAGGTAGAGGATAGTACAATACATGTAGTACTGGTAGAGTGTGGCACAGGTAGAGGATAGTACAATACATTTAGTACTGGTAGAGTGTGGTACAGGTAGAGGATAGTATAATACATGTAGTACTGGTAGAGTGTGGCACAGGTAGAGGATAGTACAATACATGTAGTTCTGGCAGAGTGTGGCACAGGTAGAGGATAGTACAACACATGTAGTACTGGTAGAGTGTGGCACAGGTAGAGGATAGTACAATACATGTAGTACTGGTAGAGTGTGGCACAGTTAGAGGATAGTACAATACATGTAGTACTGGTGGAGTGTGGCACAGGTAGAGGATAGTACAATACATGTAGTTCTGGCAGAGTGTGGCACAGGTAGAGGATAGTACAATACATTTAGTACTGGTAGAGTGTGGCACAGGTAGAGGATAGTACAATACATGTAGTTCTGGCAGAGTGTGGCACAGGTAGAGGATAGTACAATACATTTAGTACTGGTAGAGTGTGGCACAGGTAGAGGATAGTACTATATATGTAGTACTGGTAGAGTGTGGCACAGGTAGAGGATAGTACAACACATGTAGTACTGGTAGAGTGTGGCACAGGTAGAGGATAGTACAATACATGTAGTACTGGTAGAGTGTGGCACAGGTAGAGGATAGTACAATACATGTAGTACTGGTAGAGTGTGGCACAGGTAGAGGATAGTACAATACATGTAGTACTGGTAGAGTGTGGCACAGGTAGGGGATAGTACAATACATTTAGTACTGGTAGAGTGTGATACAGGTAGAGGATAGTACAATACATGTAGTACTGGTAGAGTGTGGCACAGGTAGAGGATAGTACAATACATGTAGTACTGGTAGAGTGTGGCACAGGTAGGGGATAGTACAATACATTTAGTACTGGTAGAGTGTGGCACAGGTAGAGGATAGTACAACACATGTAGTACTGGTAGAGTGTGGCACAGGTAGAGGATAGTACAATACATGTAGTACTGGTAGAGTGTGGCACAGGTAGAGGATAGTACAATACATGTAGTACTGGTGGAGTGTGATACAGGTAGAGGATAGTACAATACATGTAGTACTGGTAGAGTGTGATACAGGTAGAGGATAGTACAATACATGTAGTACTGGTAGAGTGTGGCACAGGTAGAGGATAGTACAATACATGTAGTACTGGTAGAGTGTGGCACAGGTAGAGGATAGTACAATACATGTAGTACTGGTGGAGTGTGATACAGGTAGAGGATAGTACAATACATGTAGTACTGGTAGAGTGTGATACAGGTAGAGGATAGTACAACACATGTAGTACTGGTAGAGTGTGGCACAGGTAGGGGATAGTACAATACATGTAGTACTGGTAGAGTGTGGCACAGGTAGAGGATAGTACAACACATGTAGTACTGGTAGAGTGTGGTACAGGTAGAGGATAGTACAATACATGTAGTACTGGTAGAGTGTGATACAGGTAGAGGATAGTACAATACATGTAGTACTGGTAGAGTGTGGTACAGGTAGGGGATAGTACAATACATTTAGTACTGGTAGAGTGTGGCACAGGTAGAGGATAGTACAACACATGTAGTACTGGTAGAGTGTGGCACAGGTAGAGGATAGTACAACACATGTAGTACTGGTAGAGTGTGGCACAGGTGGAGGATAGTACAACACATGTAGTACTGGTAGAGTGTGGCACAGGTAGAGGATAGTACAATACATGTAGTACTGGTAGAGTGTGGCACAGGTAGAGGATAGTACAATACATGTAGTACTGGTAGAGTGTGGTACAGGTAGAGGATAGTACAACACATGTAGTACTGGTAGAGTGTGGCACAGGTAGGGGATAGTACAATACATGTAGTACTGGTAGAGTGTGGCACAGGTAGGGGATAGTACAATACATGTAGTACTGGTAGAGTGTGGCACAGGTAGGGGATAGTACAATACATGTAGTACTGGTAGAGTGTGGCACAGGTAGAGGATAGTACAACACATGTAGTACTGGTAGAGTGTGGCACAGGTAGAGGATAGTACAACACATGTAGTACTGGTAGAGTGTGGCACAGGTAGGGGATAGTACAATACATGTAGTACTGGTAGAGTGTGGCACAGGTAGAGGATAGTACAACACATGTAGTACTGGTAGAGTGTGGCACAGGTAGAGGATAGTACAATACATGTAGTACTGGTATAGTGTGATACAGGTAGAGGATAGTACAATACATGTAGTACTGGTAGAGTGTGGCACAGGTAGAGGATAGTACAACACATTTAGTACTGGTAGAGTGTGGCACAGGTAGAGGATAGTAGAATACATGTAGTACTGGTAGAGTGTGGCACAGGTAGAGGATAGTACAATACATGTAGTACTGGTAGAGTGTGGTACAGGTAGAGGATAGTACAATACATGTAGTACTGGTAGAGTGTGGCACAGGTAGAGGATAGTACAATACATGTAGTACTGGTAGAGTGTGGCACAGGTAGGGGATAGTACAACACATGTAGTACTGGTAGAGTGTGGCACAGGTAGAGGATAGTACAATACATGTAGTACTGGTAGAGTGTGGCACAGGTAGAGGATAGTACAATACATGTAGTACTGGTAGAGTGTGGCACAGGTAGAGGATAGTACAATACATGTAGTACTGGTAGAGTGTGGCACAGGTAGGGGATAGTACAACACATGTAGTACTGGTAGAGTGTGGCACAGGTAGGGGATAGTACAATACATGTAGTACTGGTAGAGTGTGGCACAGGTAGAGGATAGTACAATACATGTAGTACTGGTAGAGTGTGGCACAGGTAGAGGATAGTACAATACATGTAGTACTGGTAGAGTGTGGCACAGGTAGGGGATAGTACAACACATGTAGTACTGGTAGAGTGTGGCACAGGTAGGGGATAGTACAATACATGTAGTACTGGTAGAGTGTGGCACAGGTAGAGGATAGTACGATACATGTAGTACTGGTAGAGTGTGATTCAGGTAGAGGATAGTACGATACATGTAGTACTGGTAGAGTGTGGCACAGGTAGAGGATAGTACGATACATGTAGTACTGGTAGAGTGTGATACAGGTAGAGGATAGTACAATACATGTAGTACTGGTAGAGTGTGGCACAGGTAGAGGATAGTACAATACATGTAGTACTGGTAGAGTGTGGTACAGGTAGAGGATAGTACAATACATGTAGTACTGGTAGAGTGTGGTACAGGTAGAGGATAGTACAATACATGTAGTACTGGTAGAGTGTGGCACAGGTAGAGGATAGTACAATTCATGTAGTACTGGTAGAGTGTGGCACAGGTAGAGGATAGTACAATACATGTAGTACTGGTAGAGTGTGGCACAGGTAGAGGATAGTACAATACATGTAGTACTGGTAGAGTGTGGCACAGGTAGAGGATAGTACAATACATGTAGTACTGGTAGAGTGTGGTACAGGTAGAGGATAGTACAATACATGTAGTACTGGTAGAGTGTGGTACAGGTAGAGGATAGTACAATACATGTAGTTCTGGTGGAGTGTGGCACAGGTAGAGGATAGTACAATACATGTAGTACTGGTAGAGTGTGGTACAGGTAGAGGATAGTACAATACATGTAGTACTGGTAGAGTGTGGTACAGGTAGAGGATAGTACAATACATGTAGTACTGGTAGAGTGTGGCACAGGTAGAGGATAGTACAATACATGTAGTACTGGTAGAGTGTGGCACAGGTAGAGGATAGTACAATACATGTAGTTCTGGTAGAGTGTGGTACAGGTAGAGGATAGTACAATACATGTAGTACTGGTAGAGTGTGGCACAGGTAGAGGATAGTACAATACATGTAGTACTGGTAGAGTGTGGCACAGGTAGAGGATAGTACAATACATGTAGTACTGGTAGAGTGTGGCACAGGTAGAGGATAGTACAATACATGTAGTACTGGTAGAGTGTGGCACAGGTAGAGGATAGTACAATACATGTAGTACTGGTAGAGTGTGGCACAGGTAGAGGATAGTACAATACATGTAGTACTGGTAGAGTGTGGCACAGGTAGAGGATAGTACAATACATGTAGTACTGGTAGAGTGTGATACAGGTAGAGGATAGTACAATACATGTAGTACTGGTAGAGTGTGGCACAGGTAGAGGATAGTACAATACATGTAGTACTGGTAGAGTGTGGCACAGGTAGAGGATAGTACAATACATGTAGTACTGGTAGAGTGTGGCACAGGTAGAGGATAGTACAATACATGTAGTACTGGTAGAGTGTGGCACAGGTAGAGGATAGTACAATACATGTAGTACTGGTAGAGTGTGGCACAGGTAGAGGATAGTACAATACATGTAGTACTGGTAGAGTGTGGCACAGGTAGAGGATAGTACAATACATGTAGTACTGGTAGAGTGTGGCACAGGTAGAGGATAGTACAATACATGTAGTTCTGGTAGAGTGTGGTACAGGTAGAGGATAGTACAATACATGTAGTACTGGTAGAGTGTGGCACAGGTAGAGGATAGTACAATTCATGTAGTACTGGTAGAGTGTGGCACAGGTAGAGGATAGTACAATACATGTAGTACTGGTAGAGTGTGGCACAGGTAGAGGATAGTACAATACATGTAGTACTGGTAGAGTGTGGCACAGGTAGAGGATAGTACAATACATGTAGTACTGGTAGAGTGTGGCACAGGTAGAGGATAGTACAATACATGTAGTACTGGTAGAGTGTGGCACAGGTAGAGGATAGTACAATACATGTAGTACTGGTAGAGTGTGGCACAGGTAGAGGATAGTACAATACATGTAGTACTGGTAGAGTGTGGTACAGGTAGAGGATAGTACAATACATGTAGTACTGGTAGAGTGTGGCACAGGTAGAGGATAGTACAATACATGTAGTACTGGTAGAGTGTGGCACAGGTAGAGGATAGTACAACACATGTAGTACTGGTAGAGTGTGATACAGGTAGAGGATAGTACAATACATGTAGTACTGGTAGAGTGTGGCACAGGTAGAGGATAGTACAATACATGTAGTACTGGTAGAGTGTGGTACAGGTAGAGGATAGTACAATACATGTAGTACTGGTAGAGTGTGATACAGGTAGAGGATAGTACAATACATGTAGTACTGGTAGAGTGTGGCACAGGTAGAGGATAGTACAATACATGTAGTACTGGTAGAGTGTGGTACAGGTAGAGGATAGTACAATACATGTAGTACTGGTAGAGTGTGGCACAGGTAGAGGATAGTACAATACATGTAGTACTGGTAGAGTGTGGTACAGGTAGAGGATAGTACAACACATGTAGTACTGGTAGAGTGTGGTACAGGTAGAGGATAGTACAATACATGTAGTACTGGTAGAGTGTGGTACAGGTAGAGGATAGTACAACACATGTAGTACTGGTAGAGTGTGGTACAGGTAGAGGATAGTACAATACATGTAGTACTGGTAGAGTGTGGCACAGGTAGAGGATAGTACAATACATGTAGTACTGGTAGAGTGTGGCACAGGTAGAGGATAGTACAATACATGTAGTACTGGTAGAGTGTGGTACAGGTAGAGGATAGTACAATACATGTAGTACTGGTAGAGTGTGGCACAGGTAGGGGATAGTACAATACATTTAGTACTGGTAGAGTGTGGTACAGGTAGAGGATAGTACAATACATGTAGTACTGGTAGAGTGTGATACAGGTAGAGGATAGTACAATACATGTAGTTCTGGTAGAGTGTGGCACAGGTAGGGGATAGTACAATACATTTAGTACTGGTAGAGTGTGGCACAGGTAGAGGATAGTACGATACATGTAGTACTGGTAGAGTGTGGCACAGGTAGAGGATAGTACAACACATGTAGTACTGGTAGAGTGTGGCACAGGTAGAGGATAGTACAATACATGTAGTACTGGTATAGCGTGATACAGGTAGAGGATAGTACAATACATGTAGTACTGGTAGAGTGTGGCACAGGTAGAGGATAGTACAATACATGTAGTACTGGTAGAGTGTGGCACAGGTAGGGGATAGTACAATACATGTAGTACTGGTAGAGTGTGGCACAGGTAGAGGATAGTACAATACATGTAGTACTGGTATAGCGTGATACAGGTAGAGGATAGTACAATACATGTAGTACTGGTAGAGTGTGATACAGGTAGAGGATAGTACAATACATGTAGTACTGGTATAGCGTGATACAGGTAGAGGATAGTACAATACATGTAGTACTGGTAGAGTGTGATACAGGTAGAGGATAGTACAATACATGTAGTACTGGTAGAGTGTGGTACAGGTAGAGGATAGTACAATACATGTAGTACTGGTAGATTGTGGCACAGGTAGGGGATAGTACAATACATGTAGTACTGGTAGAGTGTGGCACAGGTAGAGGATAGTACAATACATGTAGTACTGGTAGAGTGTGGCACAGGTAGAGGATAGTACAATACATGTAGTACTGGTAGAGCGTGATACAGGTAGAGGATAGTACAATACATGTAGTACTGGTATAGTGTGATACAGGTAGAGGATAGTACAATACATGTAGTACTGGTAGAGTGTGGCACAGGTAGAGGATAGTACAATACATGTAGTACTGGTAGAGTGTGGCACAGGTAGAGGATAGTACAACACATGTAGTACTGGTAGAGTGTGGTACAGGTAGAGGATAGTACAATACATGTAGTACTGGTAGAGTGTGGCACAGGTAGAGGATAGTACAATACATGTAGTACTGGTAGAGTGTGGTACAGGTAGAGGATAGTACAATACATGTAGTACTGGTAGATTGTGGCACAGGTAGAGGATAGTACAATACATGTAGTACTGGTAGAGTGTGGCACAGGTAGGGGATAGTACAATACATGTAGTACTGGTAGAGTGTGGCACAGGTAGAGGATAGTACAATACATGTAGTACTGGTAGAGTGTGGCACAGGTAGAGGATAGTACAATACATGTAGTACTGGTAGAGTGTGATACAGGTAGAGGATAGTACAATACATGTAGTACTGGTAGAGTGTGGTACAGGTAGAGGATAGTACAATACATGTAGTACTGGTAGATTGTGGCACAGGTAGGGGATAGTACAATACATGTAGTACTGGTAGAGTGTGGCACAGGTAGAGGATAGTACAATACATGTAGTACTGGTAGAGCGTGATACAGGTAGAGGATAGTACAATACATGTAGTACTGGTATAGTGTGATACAGGTAGAGGATAGTACAATACATGTAGTACTGGTAGAGTGTGGCACAGGTAGAGGATAGTACAACACATGTAGTACTGGTAGAGTGTGGCACAGGTAGAGGATAGTACAACACATGTAGTACTGGTAGAGCGTGATACAGGTAGAGGATAGTACAATACATGTAGTACTGGTATAGTGTGATACAGGTAGAGGATAGTACAATACATGTAGTACTGGTAGAGTGTGGCACAGGTAGAGGATAGTACAATACATGTAGTACTGGTAGAGTGTGGCACCGATAGGGGATAGTACAATACATGTAGTACTGGTAGAGTGTGATTCAGGTAGAGGATAGTACGATACATGTAGTACTGGTGGAGTGTGGCACAGGTAGGGGATAGTACAATACATGTAGTACTGGTAGAGTGTGGCACAGGTAGAGTATAGTACAATACATGTAGTACTGGTAGAGTGTGGCACAGGTAGAGGATAGTACAATACATGTAGTACTGGTAGAGTGTGATACAGGTAGAGGATAGTACAATACATGTAGTACTGGTAGAGTGTGGCACAGGTAGAGGATAGTACAATACATGTAGTACTGGTAGAGTGTGGCACAGGTAGAGTATAGTACAATACATGTAGTACTGGTAGAGTGTGGCACAGGTAGAGGATAGTACAATACATGTAGTACTGGTAGAGTGTGGCACAGGTAGAGGATAGTACAATACATGTAGTACTGGTATAGTGTGATACAGGTAGAGGATAGTACAATACATGTAGTACTGGTAGAGTGTGGCACAGGTAGAGTATAGTACAATACATGTAGTTCTGGTAGAGTGTGGCACAGGTAGAGGATAGTACAATACATGTAGTACTGGTAGAGTGTGGCACAGGTAGAGGATAGTACAATACATGTAGTTCTGGTAGAGTGTGGCACAGGTAGAGGATAGTACAATACATGTAGTACTGGTAGAGTGTGGCACAGGTAGAGGATAGTACAATACATGTAGTACTGGTAGAGTGTGGCACAGGTAGAGGATAGTACAATACATGTAGTACTGGTAGAGTGTGGCACAGGTAGAGTATAGTACAATACATGTAGTACTGGTAGAGTGTGGCACAGGTAGAGGATAGTACAATACATGTAGTACTGGTAGAGTGTGGCACAGGTAGAGGATAGTACAATACATGTAGTACTGGTATAGTGTGATACAGGTAGAGGATAGTACAATACATGTAGTACTGGTAGAGTGTGGCACAGGTAGGGGATAGTACAATACATGTAGTTCTGGTAGAGTGTGGCACAGGTAGAGGATAGTACAATACATGTAGTACTGGTAGAGTGTGGCACAGGTAGAGGATAGTACAATACATGTAGTTCTGGTAGAGTGTGGCACAGGTAGAGGATAGTACAATACATGTAGTACTGGTAGAGTGTGGCACAGGTAGAGGATAGTACAATACATGTAGTACTGGTAGAGTGTGGCACAGGTAGAGGATAGTACAATACATGTAGTACTGGTAGAGTGTGGCACAGGTAGAGTATAGTACAATACATTTAGTACTGGTGGAGTGTGGTACAGGTAGAGGATAGTACAATACATGTAGTACTGGTAGAGTGTGGCACAGGTAGAGGATAGTACAATACATGTAGTACTGGTAGAGTGTGATACAGGTAGAGGATAGTACAATACATGTAGTACTGGTGGAGTGTGATACAGGTAGAGGATAGTACAATACATGTAGTACTGGTAGAGTGTGGCACAGGTAGAGGATAGTACAATACATGTAGTACTGGTAGAGTGTGGCACAGGTAGAGGATAGTACAACACATGTAGTACTGGTAGAGTGTGGTACAGGTAGAGGATAGTACAATACATGTAGTACTGGTAGAGTGTGGTACAGGTAGGGGATAGTACAATACATGTAGTACTGGTAGAGTGTGGCACAGGTAGAGGATAGTACAATACATGTAGTTCTGGTAGAGTGTGGCACAGGTAGAGGATAGTACAATACATGTAGTTCTGGTAGAGTGTGGCACAGGTAGAGGATAGTACAATACATGTAGTTCTGGTAGAGTGTGGCACAGGTAGAGGATAGTACAATACATGTAGTACTGGTAGAGTGTGGCACAGGTAGAGGATAGTACAATACATGTAGTACTGGTAGAGTGTGGCACAGGTAGAGGATAGTACAATACATGTAGTACTGGTAGAGTGTGGTACAGGTAGAGGATAGTACAACACATGTAGTACTGGTATAGCGTGATACAGGTAGAGGATAGTACAATACATGTAGTACTGGTAGAGTGTGGCACAGGTAGAGGATAGTACAATACATGTAGTACTGGTAGAGTGTGGCACAGGTAGAGGATAGTACAATACATGTAGTACTGGTAGAGTGTGGCACAGGTAGAGGATAGTACAATACATGTAGTACTGGTAGAGTGTGGTACAGGTAGAGGATAGTACAACACATGTAGTACTGGTATAGCGTGATACAGGTAGAGGATAGTACAATACATGTAGTACTGGTAGAGTGTGGCACAGGTAGGGGATAGTACAATACATGTAGTACTGGTAGAGTGTGGCACAGGTAGGGGATAGTACAATACATTTAGTACTGGTAGAGTGTGGCACAGGTAGAGTATAGTACAATACATGTAGTACTGGTAGAGTGTGGCACAGGTAGAGGATAGTACAATACATGTAGTACTGGTAGAGTGTGGCACAGGTAGAGGATAGTACAATACATGTAGTACTGGTAGAGTGTGGCACAGGTAGAGGATAGTACAATACATTTAGTACTGGTAGAGTGTGGCACAGGTAGAGGATAGTACAATACATGTAGTACTGGTAGAGTGTGGCACAGGTAGAGGATAGTACAATACATGTAGTACTGGTAGAGTGTGGCACAGGTAGAGTATAGTACAATACATTTAGTACTGGTAGAGTGTGGTACAGGTAGAGGATAGTATAATACATGTAGTACTGGTAGAGTGTGGCACAGGTAGAGGATAGTACAATACATGTAGTTCTGGTAGAGTGTGGCACAGGTAGAGGATAGTACAATACATGTAGTACTGGTAGAGTGTGGCACAGGTAGAGGATAGTACAATACATGTAGTACTGGTAGAGTGTGGTACAGGTAGAGGATAGTACAACACATGTAGTACTGGTATAGCGTGATACAGGTAGAGGATAGTACAATACATGTAGTACTGGTATAGCGTGATACAGGTAGAGGATAGTACAATACATGTAGTACTGGTAGAGTGTGGCACAGGTAGGGGATAGTACAATACATGTAGTACTGGTAGAGTGTGGCACAGGTAGAGGATAGTACAATACATGTAGTACTGGTAGAGTGTGGTACAGGTAGAGGATAGTACAACACATGTAGTACTGGTAGAGTGTGATACAGGTAGAGGATAGTACAATACATGTAGTACTGGTAGAGTGTGGCACAGGTAGAGGATAGTACAATACATGTAGTACTGGTAGAGTGTGGCACAGGTAGAGGATAGTACAATACATGTAGTTCTGGTAGAGTGTGGCACAGGTAGAGTATAGTACAATACATGTAGTACTGGTAGAGTGTGGCACAGGTAGGGGATAGTACAATACATGTAGTACTGGTATAGTGTGATACAGGTAGAGGATAGTACAATACATGTAGTACTGGTAGAGTGTGGCACAGGTAGTGGATAGTACAATACATGTAGTTCTGGTAGAGTGTGGCACAGGTAGAGTATAGTACAATACATGTAGTACTGGTAGAGTGTGGTACAGGTAGAGGATAGTACAATACATGTAGTACTGGTAGAGTGTGGCACAGGTAGGGGATAGTACAATACATGTAGTACTGGTAGAGTGTGGCACAGGTAGAGGATAGTACAATACATGTAGTACTGGTAGAGTGTGGCACAGGTAGGGGATAGTACAATACATGTAGTACTGGTATAGTGTGATACAGGTAGAGGATAGTACAATACATGTAGTACTGGTAGAGTGTGGCACAGGTAGAGGATAGTACAATACATGTAGTTCTGGTAGAGTGTGGCACAGGTAGAGTATAGTACAATACATGTAGTACTGGTAGAGTGTGGTACAGGTAGAGGATAGTACAATACATGTAGTACTGGTAGAGTGTGGCACAGGTAGAGGATAGTACAATACATGTAGTACTGGTAGAGTGTGGCACAGGTAGAGGATAGTACAATACATGTAGTACTGGTATAGCGTGATACAGGTAGAGGATAGTACAATACATGTAGTACTGGTATAGTGTGATACAGGTAGAGGATAGTACAATACATGTAGTACTGGTAGAGTGTGGCACAGGTAGGGGATAGTACAATACATGTAGTACTGGTAGAGTGTGGCACAGGTAGAGGATAGTACAATACATGTAGTACTGGTAGAGTGTGGCACAGGTAGGGGATAGTACAATACATGTAGTACTGGTAGAGTGTGGCACAGGTAGAGGATAGTACAACACATGTAGTACTGGTAGAGTGTGGTACAGGTAGAGGATAGTACAATACATGTAGTACTGGTAGAGTGTGGCACAGGTAGGGGATAGTACAATACATGTAGTACTGGTAGAGTGTGGCACAGGTAGAGGATAGTACAACACATGTAGTACTGGTAGAGTGTGGCACAGGTAGAGTATAGTACAATACATGTAGTACTGGTAGAGTGTGGTACAGGTAGAGGATAGTACAATATATGTAGTACTGGTAGAGTGTGGCACAGGTAGAGGATAGTACAATACATGTAGTACTGGTAGAGTGTGGCACAGGTAGGGGATAGTACAATACATGTAGTACTGGTAGAGTGTGGCACAGGTAGAGGATAGTACAACACATGTAGTACTGGTAGAGTGTGGTACAGGTAGAGGATAGTACAATACATGTAGTACTGGTAGAGTGTGGCACAGGTAGGGGATAGTACAATACATGTAGTACTGGTAGAGTGTGGCACAGGTAGAGGATAGTACAACACATGTAGTACTGGTAGAGTGTGGCACAGGTAGAGTATAGTACAATACATGTAGTACTGGTAGAGTGTGGTACAGGTAGAGGATAGTACAATACATGTAGTACTGGTAGAGTGTGGCACAGGTAGGGGATAGTACAATACATGTAGTACTGGTAGAGTGTGGCACAGGTAGAGGATAGTACAATACATGTAGTACTGGTAGAGTGTGGCACAGGTAGAGTATAGTACAATACATGTAGTACTGGTAGAGTGTGGCACAGGTAGAGGATAGTACAATACATGTAGTACTGGTAGAGTGTGATACAGGTAGAGGATAGTACAATACATGTAGTTCTGGTAGAGTGTGGCACAGGTAGAGGATAGTACAATACATGTAGTACTGGTAGAGTGTGATACAGGTAGAGGATAGTACAATACATGTAGTTCTGGTAGAGTGTGGCACAGGTAGAGGATAGTACAATACATGTAGTTCTGGTAGAGTGTGGCACAGGTAGAGGATAGTACAATACATGCAGTACTGGTAGAGTGTGGCACAGGTAGAGGATAGTACAATACATGTAGTACTGGTAGAGTGTGGTACAGGTAGAGGATAGTACAATACATGTAGTACTGGTAGAGTGTGGTACAGGTAGAGGATAGTACAATACATGTAGTACTGGTAGAGTGTGGCACAGGTAGAGGATAGTACAACACATGTAGTACTGGTATAGCGTGATACAGGTAGAGGATAGTACAACACATGTAGTACTGGTAGAGTGTGGTACAGGTAGAGGATAGTACAACACATGTAGTACTGGTAGAGTGTGGTACAGGTAGAGGATAGTACAATATATGTAGTACTGGTAGAGTGTGGCACAGGTAGAGGATAGTACAATACATGTAGTTCTGGTGGAGTGTGGTACAGGTAGAGGATAGTACAATACATGTAGTACTGGTAGAGTGTGGTACAGGTAGAGGATAGTACAATACATGTAGTACTGGTAGAGTGTGGTACAGGTAGAGGATAGTACAACACATGTAGTACTGGTAGAGTGTGGCACAGGTAGAGGATAGTACAATACATGTAGTACTGGTAGAGTGTGGTACAGGTAGAGGATAGTACAATATATGTAGTACTGGTAGAGTGTGGTACAGGTAGAGGATAGTACAATACATGTAGTACTGGTACAGTGTGGCACAGGTAGAGGATAGTACAATACATGTAGTACTGGTAGAGTGTGGTACAGGTAGAGGATAGTACAATACATGTAGTACTGGTAGAGTGTGGCACAGGTAGAGGATAGTACAATACATGTAGTTCTGGTAGAGTGTGGTACAGGTAGAGGATAGTACAATACATGTAGTACTGGTAGAGTGTGGCACAGGTAGAGGATAGTACAATACATGTAGTACTGGTAGAGTGTGGTACAGGTAGAGGATAGTACAATACATGTAGTACTGGTAGAGTGTGGCACAGGTAGAGGATAGTACAATACATGTAGTACTGGTAGAGTGTGGCACAGGTAGGGGATAGTACAATACATGTAGTACTGGTATAGTGTGATACAGGTAGAGGATAGTACAATACATTTAGTTCTGGTAGAGTGTGGTACAGGTAGAGGATAGTACAATACATGTAGTACTGGTATAGTGTGATACAGGTAGAGGATAGTACAATACATGTAGTTCTGGTAGAGTGTGGCACAGGTAGAGGATAGTACAATACATGTAGTACTGGTAGAGTGTGGCACAGGTAGAGGATAGTACAACACATGTAGTACTGGTAGAGTGTGGCACAGGTAGAGGATAGTACAACACATGTAGTACTGGTAGAGTGTGGCACAGGTAGAGGATAGTACAATACATGTAGTTCTGGTAGAGTGTGGCACAGGTAGAGGATAGTACAATACATGTAGTACTGGTAGAGTGTGGCACAGGTAGAGGATAGTACAACACATGTAGTACTGGTAGAGTGTGGCACAGGTAGAGGATAGTACAATACATGTAGTTCTGGTAGAGTGTGGCACAGGTAGAGGATAGTACAATACATGTAGTACTGGTAGAGTGTGGTACAGGTAGAGGATAGTACAATACATGTAGTACTGGTAGAGTGTGGTACAGGTAGAGGATAGTACAATATATGTAGTACTGGTAGAGTGTGGTACAGGTAGAGGATAGTACAATACATGTAGTACTGGTACAGTGTGGCACAGGTAGAGGATAGTACAATACATGTAGTACTGGTAGAGTGTGGCACAGGTAGAGGATAGTACAACACATGTAGTACTGGTAGAGTGTGGCACAGGTAGAGGATAGTACAACACATGTAGTACTGGTAGAGTGTGGCACAGGTAGAGGATAGTACAATACATGTAGTTCTGGTAGAGTGTGGCACAGGTAGAGGATAGTACAATACATGTAGTACTGGTAGAGTGTGGCACAGGTAGAGGATAGTACAATACATGTAGTTCTGGTAGAGTGTGGCACAGGTAGAGGATAGTACAATACATGTAGTACTGGTAGAGTGTGATACAGGTAGAGGATAGTACAACACATGTAGTACTGGTAGAGTGTGGCACAGGTAGAGGATAGTACAATACATGTAGTACTGGTAGAGTGTGAAACAGGTAGAGGATAGTACAATACATGTAGTTCTGGTAGAGTGTGGCACAGGTAGAGGATAGTACAACACATGTAGTACTGGTAGAGTGTGGCACAGGTAGAGGATAGTACAATACATGTAGTACTGGTAGAGTGTGGCACAGGTAGGGGATAGTACAATACATGTAGTACTGGTAGAGTGTGGTACAGGTAGAGGATAGTACAATACATGTAGTACTGGTAGAGTGTGGTACAGGTAGAGGATAGTACAATACATGTAGTACTGGTAGAGTGTGGTACAGGTAGAGGATAGTACAATACATGTAGTACTGGTAGAGTGTGGCACAGGTAGAGGATAGTACAATACATGTAGTACTGGTAGAGTGTGGCACAGGTAGGGGATAGTACAATACATGTAGTACTGGTAGAGTGTGGCACAGGTAGAGGATAGTACAATACATGTAGTTCTGGTAGAGTGTGGCACAGGTAGAGGATAGTACAATACATGTAGTACTGGTAGAGTGTGGCACAGGTAGAGGATAGTACAATACATGTAGTTCTGGTAGAGTGTGGCACAGGTAGAGGATAGTACAATACATGTAGTACTGGTAGAGTGTGGCACAGGTAGAGGATAGTACAATACATGTAGTACTGGTAGAGTGTGGCACAGGTAGAGGATAGTACAATACATGTAGTACTGGTAGAGTGTGGCACAGGTAGAGGATAGTACAATACATGTAGTACTGGTAGAGTGTGGCACAGGTAGAGGATAGTACAATACATGTAGTACTGGTAGAGTGTGGCACAGGTAGAGGATAGTACAACACATGTAGTACTGGTATAGCGTGATACAGGTAGAGGATAGTACAATACATGTAGTACTGGTATAGTGTGATACAGGTAGAGGATAGTACAATACATGTAGTACTGGTAGAGTGTGATACAGGTAGAGGATAGTACAATACATGTAGTACTGGTAGAGTGTGGCACAGGTAGAGGATAGTACAATACATGTAGTTCTGGTAGAGTGTGGCACAGGTAGAGGATAGTACAATACATGTAGTACTGGTAGAGTGTGATACAGGTAGAGGATAGTACAATACATGTAGTTCTGGTAGAGTGTGGCACAGGTAGAGGATAGTACAATACATGTAGTACTGGTAAAGTGTGGCACAGGTAGAGGATAGTACAATACATGTAGTACTGGTAGAGTGTGGCACAGGTAGAGGATAGTACAACACATGTAGTACTGGTATAGCGTGATACAGGTAGAGGATAGTACAATACATGTAGTACTGGTATAGTGTGATACAGGTAGAGGATAGTACAATACATGTAGTACTGGTATAGTGTGATACAGGTAGAGGATAGTACAATACATGTAGTACTGGTAGAGTGTGATACAGGTAGAGGATAGTACAATACATGTAGTACTGGTAGAGTGTGGCACAGGTAGAGGATAGTACAATACATGTAGTTCTGGTAGAGTGTGGCACAGGTAGAGGATAGTACAATACATGTAGTACTGGTAGAGTGTGATACAGGTAGAGGATAGTACAATACATGTAGTTCTGGTAGAGTGTGGCACAGGTAGAGGATAGTACAATACATGTAGTTCTGGTAGAGTGTGGTACAGGTAGAGGATAGTACAATACATGTAGTACTGGTAGAGTGTGGTACAGGTAGAGGATAGTACAATACATGTAGTTCTGGTAGAGTGTGGCACAGGTAGAGGATAGTACAATACATGTAGTTCTGGTAGAGTGTGGTACAGGTAGAGGATAGTACAATACATGTAGTACTGGTAGAGTGTGGTACAGGTAGGGGATAGTACAATACATGTAGTACTGGTAGAGTGTGGCACAGGTAGAGGATAGTACAATACATGTAGTACTGGTAGAGTGTGGCACAGGTAGAGGATAGTACAATACATGTAGTACTGGTAGAGTGTGGTACAGGTAGAGGATAGTACAACACATGTAGTACTGGTAGAGTGTGGTACAGGTAGAGGATAGTACAACACATGTAGTACTGGTAGAGTGTGGCACAGGTAGAGGATAGTACAACACATGTAGTACTGGTAGAGTGTGGTACAGGTAGAGGATAGTACAACACATGTAGTACTGGTAGAGTGTGGCACAGGTAGAGGATAGTACAATACATGTAGTACTGGTAGAGTGTGGCACAGGTAGAGGATAGTACAACACATGTAGTACTGGTAGAGTGTGGTACAGGTAGAGGATAGTACAACACATGTAGTACTGGTAGAGTGTGGTACAGGTAGAGGATAGTACAATACATGTAGTACTGGTAGAGTGTGGCACAGGTAGAGGATAGTACAATACATGTAGTACTGGTAGAGTGTGGCACAGGTAGAGGATAGTACAATACATGTAGTACTGGTAGAGTGTGGTACAGGTAGGGGATAGTACAATACATGTAGTACTGGTAGAGTGTGGCACAGGTAGAGGATAGTACAATACATGTAGTACTGGTGGAGTGTGGTACAGGTAGAGGATAGTACAACACATGTAGTACTGGTAGAGTGTGGCACAGGTAGAGGATAGTACAACACATGTAGTTCTGGTAGAGTGTGGCACAGGTAGAGGATAGTACAATACATGTAGTACTGGTAGAGTGTGGCACAGGTAGAGGATAGTACAATACATGTAGTACTGGTAGAGTGTGGCACAGGTAGAGGATAGTACAATACATGTAGTACTGGTAGAGTGTGGCACAGGTAGAGGATAGTACAATACATGTAGTACTGGTAGAGTGTGGTACAGGTAGAGGATAGTACAACACATGTAGTACTGGTAGAGTGTGGCACAGGTAGGGGATAGTACAATACATGTAGTACTGGTAGAGTGTGGCACAGGTAGAGGATAGTACAATACATGTAGTACTGGTAGAGTGTGGCACAGGTAGAGGATAGTACAACACATGTAGTACTGGTAGAGTGTGGCACAGGTAGGGGATAGTACAATACATGTAGTACTGGTAGAGTGTGGCACAGGTAGAGGATAGTACAACACATGTAGTACTGGTAGAGTGTGGCACAGGTAGAGGATAGTACAACACATGTAGTACTGGTGGAGTGTGGCACAGGTAGAGGATAGTACAATACATGTAGTACTGGTAGAGTGTGGCACAGGTAGAGGATAGTACAACACATGTAGTACTGGTATAGCGTGATACAGGTAGAGGATAGTACAATACATGTAGTACTGGTAGAGTGTGATACAGGTAGAGGATAGTACAATACATGTAGTACTGGTATAGTGTGATACAGGTAGAGGATAGTACAATACATGTAGTACTGGTAGAGTGTGATACAGGTAGAGGATAGTACAATACATGTAGTACTGGTAGAGTGTGGCACAGGTAGAGGATAGTACAATACATGTAGTACTGGTAGAGTGTGGCACAGGTAGAGGATAGTACAACACATGTAGTACTGGTAGAGTGTGGCACAGGTAGAGGATAGTACAATACATGTAGTACTGGTAGAGTGTGGCACAGGTAGAGGATAGTACAACACATGTAGTACTGGTAGAGTGTGGCACAGGTAGAGGATAGTACAATACATGTAGTACTGGTAGAGTGTGGCACAGGTAGAGGATAGTACAATACATGTAGTTCTGGTAGAGTGTGGCACAGGTAGAGGATAGTACAATACATGTAGTACTGGTAGAGTGTGATACAGGTAGAGGATAGTACAATACATGTAGTTCTGGTAGAGTGTGGCACAGGTAGAGGATAGTACAATACATGTAGTACTGGTAGAGTGTGGTACAGGTAGAGGATAGTACAATACATGTAGTACTGGTAGAGTGTGGCACAGGTAGAGGATAGTACAACACATGTAGTACTGGTAGAGTGTGGTACAGGTAGAGGATAGTACAATACATGTAGTACTGGTAGAGTGTGGCACAGGTAGAGGATAGTACAACACATGTAGTACTGGTAGAGTGTGGCACAGGTAGAGGATAGTACAATACATGTAGTACTGGTAGAGTGTGGTACAGGTAGAGGATAGTACAATACATGTAGTACTGGTAGAGTGTGGCACAGGTAGAGGATAGTACAATACATGTAGTACTGGTAGAGTGTGGCACAGGTAGAGGATAGTACAATACATGTAGTTCTGGTAGAGTGTGGTACAGGTAGAGGATAGTACAATACATGTAGTACTGGTAGAGTGTGGCACAGGTAGAGGATAGTACAATACATGTAGTACTGGTAGAGTGTGGCACAGGTAGAGGATAGTACAATACATGTAGTACTGGTAGAGTGTGGCACAGGTAGAGGATAGTACAATACATGTAGTACTGGTAGAGTGTGGCACAGGTAGAGGATAGTACAATACATGTAGTACTGGTAGAGTGTGGCACAGGTAGAGGATAGTACAATACATGTAGTACTGGTAGAGTGTGGTACAGGTAGAGGATAGTACAACACATGTAGTACTGGTAGAGTGTGGCACAGGTAGAGGATAGTACAATACATGTAGTTCTGGTAGAGTGTGGCACAGGTAGAGGATAGTACAATACATGTAGTACTGGTAGAGTGTGATACAGGTAGAGGATAGTACAATACATGTAGTTCTGGTAGAGTGTGGTACAGGTAGAGGATAGTACAATACATGTAGTACTGGTAGAGTGTGGCACAGGTAGAGGATAGTATAATACATGTAGTACTGGTAGAGTGTGATACAGGTAGAGGATAGTACAATACATGTAGTACTGGTAGAGTGTGGCACAGGTAGAGGATAGTATAATACATGTAGTACTGGTAGAGTGTGGCACAGGTAGAGGATAGTACAATACATGTAGTACTGGTAGAGTGTGGTACAGGTAGAGGATAGTACAATATATGTAGTACTGGTAGAGTGTGGTACAGGTAGAGGATAGTACAATACATGTAGTTCTGGTAGAGTGTGATACAGGTAGAGGATAGTACAATACATGTAGTACTGGTAGAGTGTGGCACAGGTAGAGGATAGTACAATACATGTAGTACTGGTAGAGTGTGATACAGGTAGAGGATAGTACAATACATGTAGTACTGGTAGAGTGTGGCACAGGTAGAGGATAGTACAATACATGTAGTTCTGGTAGAGTGTGATACAGGTAGAGGATAGTACAATACATGTAGTACTGGTAGAGTGTGGTACAGGTAGAGGATAGTACAATACATGTAGTACTGGTAGAGTGTGATACAGGTAGAGGATAGTACAATACATGTAGTTCTGGTAGAGTGTGGTACAGGTAGAGGATAGTACAATACATGTAGTACTGGTAGAGTGTGGCACAGGTAGAGGATAGTATAATACATGTAGTACTGGTAGAGTGTGGTACAGGTAGAGGATAGTACAATACATGTAGTACTGGTAGAGTGTGGCACAGGTAGAGGATAGTACAATACATGTAGTACTGGTAGAGTGTGGCACAGGTAGAGGATAGTACAATACATGTAGTACTGGTAGAGTGTGGCACAGGTAGAGGATAGTACAATACATGTAGTACTGGTAGAGTGTGGCACAGGTAGAGGATAGTACAATACATGTAGTACTGGTAGAGTGTGGCACAGGTAGAGGATAGTACAATACATGTAGTTCTGGTAGAGTGTGGCACAGGTAGAGGATAGTACAATACATGTAGTACTGGTAGAGTGTGATACAGGTAGAGGATAGTACAATACATGTAGTTCTGGTAGAGTGTGGCACAGGTAGAGGATAGTACAATACATGTAGTTCTGGTAGAGTGTGGCACAGGTAGAGGATAGTACAATACATGTAGTACTGGTAGAGTGTGGCACAGGTAGAGGATAGTACAATACATGTAGTACTGGTAGAGTGTGGCACAGGTAGAGGATAGTACAATACATGTAGTACTGGTAGAGTGTGGTACAGGTAGAGGATAGTACAATACATGTAGTACTGGTAGAGTGTGGCACAGGTAGGGGATAGTACAATACATGTAGTACTGGTATAGTGTGATACAGGTAGAGGATAGTACAATACATGTAGTACTGGTAGAGTGTGGCACAGGTAGAGGATAGTACAATACATGTAGTACTGGTAGAGTGTGGCACAGGTAGAGGATAGTACAATACATGTAGTACTGGTATAGTGTGATACAGGTAGAGGATAGTACAATACATGTAGTACTGGTATAGTGTGATACAGGTAGAGGATAGTACAATACATGTAGTACTGGTATAGTGTGATACAGGTAGAGGATAGTACAATACATGTAGTACTGGTAGAGTGTGGCACAGGTAGAGGATAGTACAATACATGTAGTACTGGTAGAGTGTGGCACAGGTAGAGGATAGTACAATACATGTAGTACTGGTAGAGTGTGGTACAGGTAGAGGATAGTACAATACATGTAGTTCTGGTAGAGTGTGGCACAGGTAGAGGATAGTACAATACATGTAGTTCTGGTAGAGTGTGGCACAGGTAGAGGATAGTACAATACATGTAGTACTGGTAGAGTGTGGCACAGGTAGAGGATAGTACAATACATGTAGTACTGGTAGAGTGTGGCACAGGTAGGGGATAGTACAATACATGTAGTACTGGTATAGTGTGATACAGGTAGAGGATAGTACAATACATGTAGTACTGGTATAGTGTGATACAGGTAGAGGATAGTACAATACATGTAGTACTGGTAGAGTGTGGCACAGGTAGAGGATAGTACAATACATGTAGTACTGGTAGAGTGTGGCACAGGTAGGGGATAGTACAATACATGTAGTACTGGTATAGTGTGATACAGGTAGAGGATAGTACAATACATGTAGTACTGGTATAGTGTGATACAGGTAGAGGATAGTACAATACATGTAGTACTGGTATAGTGTGATACAGGTAGAGGATAGTACAATACATGTAGTACTGGTAGAGTGTGGCACAGGTAGAGGATAGTACAATACATGTAGTACTGGTAGAGTGTGGCACAGGTAGAGGATAGTACAATACATGTAGTACTGGTAGAGTGTGGTACAGGTAGAGGATAGTACAATACATGTAGTTCTGGTAGAGTGTGGCACAGGTAGAGGATAGTACAATACATGTAGTACTGGTAGAGTGTGGTACAGGTAGAGGATAGTACAATACATGTAGTACTGGTAGAGTGTGGCACAGGTAGAGGATAGTACAACACATGTAGTACTGGTAGAGTGTGGTACAGGTAGAGGATAGTACAACACATGTAGTACTGGTAGAGTGTGGTACAGGTAGAGGATAGTACAATACATGTAGTACTGGTAGAGTGTGGCACAGGTAGAGGATAGTACAATACATGTAGTACTGGTAGAGTGTGGCACAGGTAGAGGATAGTACAATACATGTAGTACTGGTAGAGTGTGGCACAGGTAGAGGATAGTACAATACATGTAGTACTGGTAGAGTGTGGCACAGGTAGAGGATAGTACAATACATGTAGTACTGGTAGAGTGTGGCACAGGTAGAGGATAGTACAATACATGTAGTACTGGTAGAGTGTGGCACAGGTAGAGGATAGTACAATACATGTAGTACTGGTAGAGTGTGGCACAGGTAGAGGATAGTACAATACATGTAGTACTGGTAGAGTGTGGCACAGGTAGAGGATAGTACAATACATGTAGTACTGGTAGAGTGTGGCACAGGTAGAGGATAGTACAATACATGTAGTACTGGTAGAGTGTGGCACAGGTAGAGGATAGTACAATACATGTAGTACTGGTAGAGTGTGGCACAGGTAGAGGATAGTACAATACATGTAGTACTGGTAGAGTGTGGTACAGGTAGAGGATAGTACAATACATGTAGTACTGGTGGAGTGTGGCACAGGTAGAGGATAGTACAATACATGTAGTACTGGTAGAGTGTGGCACAGGTAGAGGATAGTACAATACATGTAGTACTGGTAGAGTGTGGCACAGGTAGAGGATAGTACAATACATGTAGTACTGGTAGAGTGTGGCACAGGTAGAGGATAGTACAATACATGTAGTACTGGTAGAGTGTGGTACAGGTAGAGGATAGTACAACACATGTAGTACTGGTAGAGTGTGGCACAGGTAGGGGATAGTACAATACATGTAGTACTGGTAGAGTGTGGCACAGGTAGAGGATAGTACAATACATGTAGTACTGGTAGAGTGTGGCACAGGTAGAGGATAGTACAACACATGTAGTACTGGTAGAGTGTGGCACAGGTAGGGGATAGTACAATACATGTAGTACTGGTAGAGTGTGGCACAGGTAGAGGATAGTACAATACATGTAGTACTGGTAGAGTGTGGCACAGGTAGGGGATAGTACAATACATGTAGTACTGGTAGAGTGTGGCACAGGTAGAGGATAGTACAATACATGTAGTACTGGTAGAGTGTGGCACAGGTAGAGGATAGTACAACACATGTAGTACTGGTAGAGTGTGGCACAGGTAGAGGATAGTACAATACATGTAGTACTGGTAGAGTGTGGCACAGGTAGAGGATAGTACAATACATGTAGTACTGGTAGAGTGTGGCACAGGTAGAGGATAGTACAATACATGTAGTACTGGTAGAGTGTGGCACAGGTAGAGGATAGTACAATACATGTAGTACTGGTAGAGTGTGGCACAGGTAGAGGATAGTACAATACATGTAGTACTGGTAGAGTGTGGCACAGGTAGAGGATAGTACAATACATGTAGTACTGGTAGAGTGTGGTACAGGTAGAGGATAGTACAACACATGTAGTACTGGTAGAGTGTGGCACAGGTAGAGGATAGTACAATACATGTAGTACTGGTAGAGTGTGGCACAGGTAGGGGATAGTACAATACATGTAGTACTGGTAGAGTGTGATACAGGTAGAGGATAGTACAATACATGTAGTTCTGGTAGAGTGTGGTACAGGTAGAGGATAGTACAATACATGTAGTACTGGTAGAGTGTGGCACAGGTAGAGGATAGTACAATACATGTAGTACTGGTGGAGTGTGGCACAGGTAGAGGATAGTACAATACATGTAGTACTGGTATAGTGTGATACAGGTAGAGGATAGTACAATACATGTAGTACTGGTATAGTGTGATACAGGTAGAGGATAGTACAATACATGTAGTACTGGTATAGTGTGATACAGGTAGAGGATAGTACAATACATGTAGTACTGGTAGAGTGTGGCACAGGTAGAGGATAGTACAATACATGTAGTTCTGGTAGAGTGTGATACAGGTAGGGGATAGTACAACACATGTAGTACTGGTAGAGTGTGGCACAGGTAGAGGATAGTACAATACATGTAGTTCTGGTAGAGTGTGGCACAGGTAGAGGATAGTACAATACATGTAGTACTGGTAGAGTGTGGCACAGGTAGAGGATAGTACAACACATGTAGTACTGGTAGAGTGTGGCACAGGTAGGGGATAGTACAATACATGTAGTTCTGGTAGAGTGTGATACAGGTAGAGGATAGTACAATACATGTAGTACTGGTAGAGTGTGGCACAGGTAGAGGATAGTACAATACATGTAGTACTGGTAGAGTGTGGCACAGGTAGAGGATAGTACAATACATGTAGTACTGGTATAGTGTGATACAGGTAGAGGATAGTACAATACATGTAGTACTGGTAGAGTGTGGCACAGGTAGAGGATAGTACAATACATGTAGTACTGGTAGAGTGTGATACAGGTAGAGGATAGTACAATACATGTAGTACTGGTAGAGTGTGGCACAGGTAGAGGATAGTACAATACATGTAGTACTGGTAGAGTGTGGCACAGGTAGAGGATAGTACAATACATGTAGTTCTGGTAGAGTGTGGCACAGGTAGAGGATAGTACAATACATGTAGTTCTGGTAGAGTGTGATACAGGTAGGGGATAGTACAACACATGTAGTACTGGTAGAGTGTGGCACAGGTAGAGGATAGTACAACACATGTAGTACTGGTAGAGTGTGGCACAGGTAGAGGATAGTACAATACATGTAGTACTGGTAGAGTGTGGTACAGGTAGAGGAAAGTACAATACATGTAGTACTGGTAGAGTGTGGTACAGGTAGAGGATAGTACAACACATGTAGTACTGGTAGAGTGTGGCACAGGTAGAGGATAGTACAATACATGTAGTACTGGTAGAGTGTGGTACAGGTAGAGGAAAGTACAATACATGTAGTACTGGTAGAGTGTGGTACAGGTAGAGGATAGTACAATACATGTAGTACTGGTATAGTGTGGTACAGGTAGAGGATAGTACAATACATGTAGTACTGGTAGAGTGTGATACAGGTAGAGGATAGTACAATACATGTAGTACTGGTAGAGTGTGGCACAGGTAGAGGATAGTACAATACATGTAGTACTGGTAGAGTGTGGCACAGGTAGAGGATAGTACAATACATGTAGTTCTGGTAGAGTGTGGCACAGGTAGAGGATAGTACAATACATGTAGTTCTGGTAGAGTGTGATACAGGTAGAGGATAGTACAATACATGTAGTACTGGTAGAGTGTGGCACAGGTAGGGGATAGTACAACACATGTAGTACTGGTAGAGTGTGGCACAGGTAGAGGATAGTACAATACATGTAGTACTGGTAGAGTGTGGTACAGGTAGAGGAAAGTACAATACATGTAGTACTGGTAGAGTGTGGCACAGGTAGAGGATAGTACAATACATGTAGTACTGGTAGAGTGTGGCACAGGTAGGGGATAGTACAACACATGTAGTACTGGTAGAGTGTGGCACAGGTAGAGGATAGTACAATACATGTAGTACTGGTAGAGTGTGGTACAGGTAGAGGAAAGTACAATACATGTAGTACTGGTAGAGTGTGATACAGGTAGAGGATAGTACAATACATGTAGTACTGGTAGAGTGTGGCACAGGTAGAGGATAGTACAACACATGTAGTACTGGTAGAGTGTGGCACAGGTAGAGGATAGTACAATACATGTAGTACTGGTAGAGTGTGGCACAGGTAGAGGATAGTACAATACATGTAGTTCTGGTAGAGTGTGGCACAGGTAGAGGATAGTACAATACATGTAGTTCTGGTAGAGTGTGATACAGGTAGAGGATAGTACAATACATGTAGTACTGGTAGAGTGTGGCACAGGTAGAGGATAGTACAATACATGTAGTACTGGTAGAGTGTGGCACAGGTAGGGGATAGTACAACACATGTAGTACTGGTAGAGTGTGGCACAGGTAGAGGATAGTACAATACATGTAGTACTGGTAGAGTGTGGTACAGGTAGAGGAAAGTACAATACATGTAGTACTGGTAGAGTGTGATACAGGTAGAGGATAGTACAATACATGTAGTACTGGTAGAGTGTGGCACAGGTAGAGGATAGTACAACACATGTAGTACTGGTAGAGTGTGGTACAGGTAGAGGAAAGTACAATACATGTAGTACTGGTAGAGTGTGGTACAGGTAGAGGATAGTACAACACATGTAGTACTGGTAGAGTGTGGCACAGGTAGAGGATAGTACAATACATGTAGTACTGGTAGAGTGTGGTACAGGTAGAGGAAAGTACAATACATGTAGTACTGGTAGAGTGTGATACAGGTAGAGGATAGTACAATACATGTAGTACTGGTAGAGTGTGGCACAGGTAGAGGATAGTACAACACATGTAGTACTGGTAGAGTGTGGTACAGGTAGAGGAAAGTACAATACATGTAGTACTGGTAGAGTGTGGCACAGGTAGAGGATAGTACAACACATGTAGTACTGGTAGAGTGTGGCACAGGTAGAGGATAGTACAATACATGTAGTTCTGGTAGAGTGTGGCACAGGTAGAGGATAGTACAATACATGTAGTTCTGGTAGAGTGTGGCACAGGTAGAGGATAGTACAATACATGTAGTACTGGTAGAGTGTGATACAGGTAGAGGATAGTACAATACATTTAGTACTGGTAGAGTGTGGCACAGGTAGAGGATAGTACAATACATGTAGTTCTGGTAGAGTGTGGCACAGGTAGAGGATAGTACAATACATGTAGTACTGGTAGAGTGTGGTACAGGTAGAGGATAGTACAATACATGTAGTACTGGTAGAGTGTGGCACAGGTAGAGGATAGTACAACACATGTAGTACTGGTAGAGTGTGGCACAGGTAGGGGATAGTACAACACATGTAGTACTGGTAGAGTGTGGTACAGGTAGAGGATAGTACAATACATGTAGTACTGGTATAGCGTGATACAGGTAGAGGATAGTACAATACATGTAGTTCTGGTAGAGTGTGGCACAGGTAGAGTATAGTACAATACATGTAGTACTGGTGGAGTGTGGTACAGGTAGAGGATAGTACAATACATGTAGTACTGGTAGAGTGTGGCACAGGTAGAGGATAGTACAATACATGTAGTACTGGTAGAGTGTGGCACAGGTAGAGGATAGTACAATACATGTAGTACTGGTAGAGTGTGGCACAGGTAGAGGATAGTACAACACATGTAGTACTGGTATAGCGTGATACAGGTAGAGGATAGTACAATACATGTAGTACTGGTAGAGTGTGGCACAGGTAGGGGATAGTACAACACATGTAGTACTGGTAGAGTGTGGTACAGGTAGAGGATAGTACAATACATGTAGTACTGGTATAGCGTGATACAGGTAGAGGATAGTACAATACATGTAGTACTGGTAGAGTGTGGCACAGGTAGAGGATAGTACAATACATGTAGTACTGGTAGAGTGTGGCACAGGTAGAGGATAGTACAACACATGTAGTACTGGTATAGCGTGATACAGGTAGAGGATAGTACAATACATGTAGTACTGGTAGAGTGTGGCACAGGTAGGGGATAGTACAACACATGTAGTACTGGTAGAGTGTGGCACAGGTAGAGGATAGTACAATACATGTAGTACTGGTATAGCGTGATACAGGTAGAGGATAGTACAATACATGTAGTACTGGTAGAGTGTGGCACAGGTAGAGGATAGTACAATACATGTAGTACTGGTAGAGTGTGGTACAGGTAGAGGATAGTACAATACATGTAGTACTGGTAGAGTGTGGCACAGGTAGGGGATAGTACAATACATGTAGTACTGGTAGAGTGTGATACAGGTAGAGGATAGTACAATACATGTAGTACTGGTAGAGTGTGGTACAGGTAGAGGATAGTACAATACATGTAGTACTGGTAGAGTGTGGCACAGGTAGAGGATAGTACAATACATGTAGTACTGGTAGAGTGTGATACAGGTAGAGGATAGTACAATACATGTAGTACTGGTAGAGTGTGGCACAGGTAGAGGATAGTACAACACATGTAGTACTGGTATAGCGTGATACAGGTAGAGGATAGTACAATACATGTAGTACTGGTAGAGTGTGGCACAGGTAGAGGATAGTACAATACATGTAGTACTGGTAGAGTGTGATACAGGTAGAGGATAGTACAATACATGTAGTACTGGTAGAGTGTGGCACAGGTAGAGGATAGTACAATACATGTAGTTCTGGTAGAGTGTGGCACAGGTAGAGGATAGTACAATACATGTAGTACTGGTAGAGTGTGGCACAGGTAGGGGATAGTACAATACATGTAGTACTGGTAGAGTGTGATACAGGTAGAGGATAGTACAATACATGTAGTTCTGGTAGAGTGTGGCACAGGTAGAGGATAGTACAATACATGTAGTTCTGGTAGAGTGTGGCACAGGTAGAGGATAGTACAATACATGTAGTACTGGTAGAGTGTGGCACAGGTAGAGGATAGTACAATACATGTAGTACTGGTAGAGTGTGGCACAGGTAGAGGATAGTACAATACATGTAGTACTGGTAGAGTGTGGCACAGGTAGAGGATAGTACAATACATGTAGTACTGGTAGAGTGTGGTACAGGTAGAGGATAGTACAATACATGTAGTACTGGTAGAGTGTGGCACAGGTAGAGAATAGTACAATACATGTAGTACTGGTAGAGTGTGGCACAGGTAGAGGATAGTACAATACATGTAGTACTGGTAGAGTGTGGCACAGGTAGAGGATAGTACAATACATGTAGTACTGGTAGAGTGTGGCACAGGTAGAGGATAGTACAATACATGTAGTACTGGTAGAGTGTGGCACAGGTAGAGAATAGTACAATACATGTAGTACTGGTAAAGTGTGGCACAGGTAGAGGATAGTACAATACATGTAGTACTGGTAGAGTGTGGCACAGGTAGAGGATAGTACAACACATGTAGTACTGGTATAGCGTGATACAGGTAGAGGATAGTACAATACATGTAGTACTGGTAGAGTGTGATACAGGCAGAGGATAGTACAATACATGTAGTACTGGTAGAGTGTGGCACAGGTAGAGGATAGTACAATACATGTAGTTCTGGTAGAGTGTGGCACAGGTAGAGGATAGTACAATACATGTAGTTCTGGTAGAGTGTGGCACAGGTAGAGGATAGTACAATACATGTAGTACTGGTAGAGTGTGGCACAGGTAGAGGATAGTACAATACATGTAGTACTGGTAGAGTGTGGCACAGGTAGAGGATAGTACGATACATGTAGTACTGGTAGAGTGTGGCACAGGTAGAGGATAGTACAATACATGTAGTACTGGTAGAGTGTGGCACAGGTAGAGGATAGTACAATACATGTAGTACTGGTAGAGTGTGGCACAGGTAGAGGATAGTACAACACATGTAGTACTGGTAGAGTGTGGTACAGGTAGAGGATAGTACGATACATGTAGTACTGGTAGAGTGTGGCACAGGTAGAGGATAGTACAACACATGTAGTACTGGTAGAGTGTGGTACAGGTAGAGGATAGTACGATACATGTAGTACTGGTAGAGTGTGGCACAGGTAGAGGATAGTACAATACATGTAGTACTGGTAGAGTGTGGCACAGGTAGAGGATAGTACAATACATGTAGTACTGGTAGAGTGTGGCACAGGTAGAGGATAGTACAACACATGTAGTACTGGTAGAGTGTGGTACAGGTAGAGGATAGTACAATACATGTAGTTCTGGTAGAGTGTGGCACAGGTAGAGGATAGTACAATACATGTAGTACTGGTAGAGTGTGGCACAGGTAGAGGATAGTACAATACATGTAGTACTGGTAGAGTGTGGCACAGGTAGAGGATAGTACAATACATGTAGTTCTGGTAGAGTGTGGCACAGGTAGGGGATAGTACAATACATGTAGTACTGGTAGAGTGTGGCACAGGTAGAGGATAGTACAATACATGTAGTACTGGTAGAGTGTGGCACAGGTAGAGGATAGTACAATACATGTAGTTCTGGTAGAGTGTGGCACAGGTAGGGGATAGTACAATACATGTAGTACTGGTAGAGTGTGGCACAGGTAGAGGATAGTACAATACATGTAGTACTGGTAGAGTGTGGCACAGGTAGAGGATAGTACAATACATGTAGTACTGGTAGAGTGTGGCACAGGTAGAGGATAGTACGATACATGTAGTACTGGTAGAGTGTGGCACAGGTAGAGGATAGTACGATACATGTAGTACTGGTAGAGTGTGGCACAGGTAGAGGATAGTACGATACATGTAGTACTGGTAGAGTGTGGCACAGGTAGAGGATAGTACAACACATGTAGTACTGGTAGAGTGTGATACAGGTAGAGGATAGTACAATACATGTAGTACTGGTAGAGTGTGGTACAGGTAGAGGATAGTACAATACATGTAGTACTGGTAGAGTGTGGCACAGGTAGAGGATAGTACAATACATGTAGTACTGGTAGAGTGTGGCACAGGTAGAGGATAGTACAATACATGTAGTACTGGTAGAGTGTGGCACAGGTAGAGGATAGTACAATACATGTAGTACTGGTAGAGTGTGGCACAGGTAGAGGATAGTACAATACATGTAGTTCTGGTAGAGTGTGGCACAGGTAGAGGATAGTACAATACATGTAGTTCTGGTAGAGTGTGGCACAGGTAGAGGATAGTACAATACATGTAGTACTGGTAGAGTGTGGCACAGGTAGAGGATAGTACAATACATGTAGTACTGGTAGAGTGTGGCACAGGTAGAGGATAGTACAATACATGTAGTACTGGTAGAGTGTGGCACAGGTAGGGGATAGTACAATACATGTAGTACTGGTAGAGTGTGGTACAGGTAGAGGATAGTACAATACATGTAGTACTGGTAGAGTGTGGCACAGGTAGAGGATAGTACAATACATGTAGTACTGGTATAGTGTGATACAGGTAGAGGATAGTACAATACATGTAGTTCTGGTAGAGTGTGGTACAGGTAGAGGATAGTACAATACATGTAGTACTGGTAGAGTGTGGCACAGGTAGAGGATAGTACAATACATGTAGTACTGGTAGAGTGTGATACAGGTAGAGGATAGTACAATACATGTAGTTCTGGTAGAGTGTGGTACAGGTAGAGGATAGTACAATACATGTAGTACTGGTAGAGTGTGGTACAGGTAGAGGATAGTACAATACATGTAGTACTGGTAGAGTGTGGTACAGGTAGAGGATAGTACAATACATGTAGTACTGGTATAGTGTGGCACAGGTAGGGGATAGTACAATACATGTAGTACTGGTAGAGTGTGGTACAGGTAGAGGATAGTACAACACATGTAGTACTGGTAGAGTGTGGCACAGGTAGAGGATAGTACAATACATGTAGTACTGGTAGAGTGTGGCACAGGTAGAGGATAGTACAACACATGTAGTACTGGTAGAGTGTGGCACAGGTAGGGGATAGTACAATACATGTAGTACTGGTAGAGTGTGGTACAGGTAGAGCATAGTACAATACATGTAGTACTGGTAGAGTGTGGTACAGGTAGAGGATAGTACAATACATGTAGTACTGGTAGAGTGTGGTACAGGTAGAGGATAGTACAATACATGTAGTACTGGTAGAGTGTGATACAGGTAGAGGATAGTACAATACATGTAGTACTGGTAGAGTGTGGCACAGGTAGGGGATAGTACAATACATGTAGTACTGGTAGAGTGTGGTACAGGTAGAGCATAGTACAATACATGTAGTACTGGTAGAGTGTGGTACAGGTAGAGGATAGTACAATACATGTAGTACTGGTAGAGTGTGGTACAGGTAGAGGATAGTACAATACATGTAGTACTGGTAGAGTGTGATACAGGTAGAGGATAGTACAATACATGTAGTACTGGTAGAGTGTGGCACAGGTAGAGGATAGTACAAACATGTAGTACTGGTAGAGTGTGGTACAGGTAGAGGATAGTACAATACATGTAGTACTGGTAGAGTGTGATACAGGTAGAGGATAGTACAATACATGTAGTACTGGTAGAGTGTGATACAGGTAGAGGATAGTACAATACATGTAGTACTGGTAGAGTGTGGTACAGGTAGAGGATAGTACAATACATGTAGTACTGGTAGAGTGTGGCACAGGTAGAGGATAGTACAATACATGTAGTACTGGTAGAGTGTGATACAGGTAGAGGATAGTACAATACATGTAGTACTGGTAGAGTGTGGTACAGGTAGAGGATAGTACAATACATGTAGTACTGGTAGAGTGTGATACAGGTAGAGGATAGTACAAACATGTAGTACTGGTAGAGTGTGGTACAGGTAGAGGATAGTACAACACATGTAGTACTGGTAGAGTGTGGTACAGGTAGAGGATAGTACAATACATGTAGTACTGGTAGAGTGTGGCACAGGTAGAGGATAGTACAACACATGTAGTACTGGTAGAGTGTGGCACAGGTAGGGGATAGTACGATACATGTAGTACTGGTAGAGTGTGATACAGGTAGATGGTGATGCTGAACAAGCTGTACAAGCAGAAACTGGTAGAGTATAATTTGATGGATTATTGTATTGCAGAACAATCCAGTGCTGCCTCTGCTTACTGGAAATAACAGTCATCTGTACTGGAAAATTGCTTACAGTGATTATATTGCTAATTTGAAAGCACTGTATTATGATTAAACCCTTTATTCACATTCTCTTAATTTTCTTTTCCTTAATTACTGTCACGATATGGTATGAAATATCATAAGTAGTTCTCTTGCTCAAGGCTGTGGGCTAACAAGCCCCCCTTCCCTTTCATTCAGCCAAGAGCTGCTTTGCCCCTGCACTGGGGGAAGTTTTATGGCCGAACGGAATTTACGACTGGCATTTCCTGTGTAAGCCCTTGTCCAGCTAGAACAGGAAAAATGGCTCCAAAAATCCATGAAAGATTCTTTGTTTAGTTTTTGTTAGATATTAGGCAAACGATTTAAGCTAGAAATACGAAAATATATATTCGTAGTCTCACTCGGTGTAGCTACACATCTCATGACACTCGGGTTTCTAACTCCATCTGGTAAAGAAGTAGGGTTTTCTCTGTAAATATGTATCCCAGATAGGACATATTTGATCTCATTAGAATGCTCACGTTAATCCGAGATGAATTATGGGTTTGGTATGACTCTGTCATGTTTTGTAGTGAAGTTATAGAAATTAGAGAGAATAGTTTAAAGTTTAGGCAGAATGTAGAGAGAGGAGGGTCTGGATAAACCAGCCTTTCTGTGATGTCACAGCCTTAATGTTTTAAGTGTCTGGCAGGCTCTGATGAGTCACTTTTTGCTGATTTCTCCTTCTGGACTGCTTTGTCCTATTGTCCTGGAAGAGCTGGTACATCCCATGGACTGGGATGTATGGAAACTGCACTAGCCTGGATGCCTGCAATGCTTTTAATATGTGAGTGTTATCTTTTCTCATTTATTCCCTTTATGTTATAATTACCCATGTACATATTTGCAATTGTCTCATTTGTAACATCTTTATAAACTATTTTTGATAAAGCACTGCCTAATTATTTTTAAGGGGACATACTATTATATGTTAGTTCAGTTCTCCATGCTCTACACTTACCCAGTCTTCTGAAGTGAAATACGCTACTGTTACTGTTGTGTTGGGTTAGCTTCGGACCCGTTTAATCGAAGCTGGTGGCAGTGAAACCGATAGTGTGCAGACTTTTGGGTTATGTGGTAGCGGCTGCGGCTTTAATAATTATTGTTCCTGCCTGAGTGGGAGTAGTTATCGCGTCGCTGCAGCGTGCCCAATAGCCAGTACATAGCAGGCAGCCTTTCTGGCGACTAATTACCCAGGGTGCAGTACCTAATCTGACCTGAGACTAAGGGGGCGCCAGAGAGCTGCAAGTGTTAAGTGGAACTGTAAGCGGGATATACATAAATCCCTGCAGTTCGTGGTATATAGAAAAGCAGTGGGATACCTAGAATAAGCCCCTGCTGTAAACTAAGAGGTCAATAGCCTTGTGTGTGGTTTTTCATCACATTGTTAGCAGTGGAGGGATAACTAAGATAAGCCCCCCTGCACATGTGATAGCCGTCTGTTGGCCTAAAGTCACCCTGATCCGTGACGTAGGGGTGACGGTCACGGTGTGAATCCTGACCCAGTGGTGACAGCGGTCAGGGGAATCGTGACAATTGGTGGCAAGGCGGTGGGATATCTTAGAGCATTAGTGATTTGGTTTGAGTAATCATTCCTCTCACTAAAAACTTGCAGAAAGTTCTTGCGAGGACTCTGCGCAAATAAGTTTGGAGAACGAACTCAGTGCTTTTTAGTTGTGAGACAATTGTGTACTGGTAATTATCCCCTCCCTTTCTCTTCGTTTTTCTATCCTATCTTTTATTTGGCAACCATGGTTGGGCTGGGAGAAACCTTTTATGAGCAGCAGACCAGAGACACCCTTGTTGCCTTATGCAAGACACAGCACATTGACTTTGCAAGCAAAAACAAAGCCCAACTGGTCGCAGATCTGGTGCAATGGGAAGCCGCTCGAGACCAATCTCAGAGCTCAGAGGCCGCAGAAGCCAGCACCAGCGAACATGGTGCTGCAGCAGAGGTCCAACCACTGAATGCTGGCCCTGTTAGCAATCCGGGCGAATTGGACCCCCACCTGCAGGCGGCCTTGAAAGAATTCCCCATTGACGACCATGAGAGACGTCTGCAGCTGATCCAGCAATACCAGGAGCGAGCCGAGAGAGAGGCCCGAGCTGAGAGAGAGGCCCAGCGAGCCGAGCGGCAAGCTGAGCGGGAGTACCAGCTGCAGTTAGCCCGACTGCAAATGCAGGGGTTGTCTCAGACCAACCGTGAGCCTAGCAGCGCTCAGACACCGAAGCCCCGGCCTGATCACTTTCCTGTTATGGAGAAGGACGGAGATTTGGACACTTTTCTGCGGGCCTTTGAGAAAGCCTGCAGGCAGTACCAGCTGCCTACAGATGAATGGGCCCGATACCTGACACCAGGGCTGAAAGGTAAAGCTCTGGAGGCGTTTGCTGCCCTCCCTCAAGAACAAGATGGTGACTATGAGGCCATCAAAAAGGCTTTGATAGCCAAGTACCAGCTTACACCCGAGGTGTACCGTAGAAAGTTCCGGACCCTCCAACGTGGCCCACACGACAGTTACAGTGATGTGGTGCATGGACTGGGGATCCACTTTGACCAGTGGACCCAAGGACTGTCAGTGACCACCTTTGCACAGCTGCGAGACCTGATGATCAAAGACCAGTTTTTTCATCTTTGCCCAGCTGAGGTGCGACAGTTCGTGATGGACAGAGAACCCAAAGACGTGACGAAAGCAGCACAGATTGCCGATGCCTATGAGGCCAACCGTAGATCGGAAGCGCGGAAGCCAGTCACCACCAGCTGGAGAGGGGGTAAGCCTGCAACCAACGCCAGTGCCCCTGCCAGCCAGCACACCCGAGGTCCTGGCCCTGTGGCCAACAGCACCAGACCTACCACCGAACCTCGCACGTGTCACACCTGCAAGCGGCCTGGGCATATCAGTACCTTCTGTCCAGACAGGCCGAAGAACCCCCCAGCCAAGGCCCCAGGGCCTAATGCAGCAGTTCTTTTTGTGGGTGGTGTGGTTGGGAGGGTGTGTGACAACGTACAGCCCGTCACTGTGGGAGGCCATGTTGCTACAGGCCTCAAGGACACCGGGGCTGAACGAACCCTCATCCGACCCGAACTGGCGGCCCCTGAAGAAATCATTCCGGGGAAAACCCTAACTGTCACTGGGATTGGGGGCATCAGCTGTCCCTTACCAATGGCCCGGGTTTATATTGATTGGGGTGCCGGGAGCGGGGTGAAGGAAGTGGGGCTGTCTGATAATTTGCCCACTGATGTTTTGTTGGGGACTGATTTGGGGAGGATGTATGCATACTACGTCCCTGACACCCCTCCCCAATCTACTAATGAGGGTAAAGTTAACCCTGATGATGATGATGATGGGAAATCGCATGTGTTACCTGACCATGCTTTATCTTGTGTTGATGCATCTACTAATGATTTTTTCCCTAGGATTGATGGTGAAAATGTTGTACCTGTGCCAGCTGAACCTGATAATGATTTTTCTGTGAAGGTTAATGTGTCCATAGGTACAGGTGTGCCCAGCCACGTCGCTCTGCGGAGTGAGACGGCTGAGGAACCCCTAACAGGGGCAAGTGTCGGTGCTACAGGAAATGGGGAGATGCATGGGAACCGTGAGGAAGGTGACGCCATGAAAGTGACCAGTGCCACCGAGGAAGGTAACTGGCCCATAAGTAGCACAGCCCCTGGAGTGTTGGGGGTGGATGGGGAGGTAGAGCCCATAGCAGCGCCGGCTGATGGGCCTGTAGAAACCCCCGGGGAGACAGCCTACGTAGCTGCTGTCACCCGCAGTCAGAGTGCCCGGAACGCAGATAACTGTCTGCCTTCCGGACCCTCCTCAGTCACCACTGTGACTGAACCAGAGGTGGACCCAGAGCAGGTCCAAGAGGGTTCCCGTGGGGAAGGGACCCTGACGTCGCTTTTGGCTTCCCCTAGCCAGGAGTTTCAGGCCGCTCTGCACACAGATGCGAGCCTAGAGAGTTTGAGACAACTCGCCAAGACGCCCCCCTCCGTGACTGATAAGGAGAGGGTGTTCTGGGAACAAGGAAGGTTGTACCGGGAGACAGTACCCGGAGAATCACAAAAGGAGTGGTTGAGGGAAAGACAGCTGGTCGTCCCACAGCAATTCCGGGGTGAGTTGTTGCGGATTGCCCATGAGATCCCGCTAGCTGGACACTTGGGGATCAGCAAAACTAAGGCCCGGCTGTCTCAACACTTCTATTGGCCTAAGATGGGGACAGATGTGTCAAACTACTGCCGCTCCTGTGTCACCTGTCAAAGAGTGGGGAAGGCAGGGCCTGCTCTTAAGGCTCCCCTGATCCCTTTGCCAGTGATAGAGGAGCCCTTCCAGAGGATCGCGGTGGACATTGTGGGCCCGCTGGCCGTCCCCAGCAGCTCTGGAAAGCAATACATCCTTACTGTGGTAGACTATGCTACCCGGTACCCAGAGGCAGTAGCTCTGTCGTCCACTAGGGCAGATAAGGTGGCGGATGCCCTGTTGGCCATCTTTTCACGTGTAGGATTTCCCAGGGAAATGCTTACTGATCAAGGGACCCAATTTATGTCTCGCCTAATGGAGGCTCTCTGTAAGAAAATGCAGGTGAAGCACCTGGTATCGAGTGCGTACCACCCACAGACCAATGGCTTGTGTGAACGCTTCAATGGTACCCTCAAACAGATGCTACGCATGCTGGTTGAGACTCAAGGGCGCGACTGGGAGCGGTACCTCCCACACCTGCTGTTCGCTTACCGAGAGGTTCCGCAGGCCTCGACGGGGTTCTCCCCCTTCGAGCTCCTGTACGGCAGGCGAGTTCGGGGACCCCTTGGGTTGGTAAGAGAATCCTGGGAAGAGGAGCCGAACCCTTCTGAAGTGTCCCTAGTGGAGTATGTCATGCACTTCCGTGACAAGATGCAGACCCTGACGCAGTTGGTGCATGACAACATGACGCAGGCTCAGGCTGATCAGAAGCACTGGTACGACCAGAACGCCCGGGAGCGGACCTACCACGTGGGTCAAAAGGTGTGGGTGCTGGTCCCTGTACCAACGGATAAGCTTCAGGCAGCCTGGGAGGGCCCGTACGTCGTCCACCAACAGCTCAACCCGGTCACGTACGTGGTCACGCTTGACCACGCTCGGGGTAGGCGAAAGGCCTTTCACGTCAACATGATGAAGGCTCATCATGAACGTGAACCTTTCGTCCTACCGGTCTGCAGCTTGCCCGAAGACGGTGAGGAAGACACCCTCCTGGACTTGCTGGCCCAAGCCAAGGCCAATGGGTCCATCGAGGATGTGGAGGTAAGCGCCTCGTTAACTGAACCCCAGCGGGTGCAGTTGCAAACCACACTGGAACCCTTCCGGGTCGTATTCTCCAACCGACCTGGGAGGACTGAGTTAGCCGTCCACGAGGTGGACACCGGGAATCACGCCCCACTACGGCGAACACCCTATCGAATCTCTGACCAGGTGCAGCAGACTATGCGCCAAGAGATCGATGAGATGTTACAGCTGGGGGTGATTCGACGGTCAAAGAGCGCGTGGGCATCGCCTGTAGTCCTCGTGCCAAAGAAGGACCGGACCACACGGTTCTGCGTGGACTACAGGGGGCTCAACGCCATCACAGCCTCGGACGCGCACCCAATGCCGCGCATCGAGGAGCTGCTTGAGAAGTTAGCTGGCGCAAAATACCTGACAATAATGGATTTGAGTAGAGGATACTGGCAGATTCCCCTGAGCCCCGAGGCGCAGGAGAAGTCCGCTTTTATCACACCCTTTGGACTGTACGAGTCCACGGTCATGCCCTTCGGCATGAAGAATGCCCCTGCCACTTTCCAGTGGATGGTCAACCGCCTGCTTCAGGGACTGGAGACGTACGCCGTGGCGTACTTGGATGACATTGCCATCTTCAGTCCCTCCTGGAAGGAACACCTGCAGCATCTCGAGGAGGTGCTCAGGCGAATTCACCAAGCAGGACTGACTATCAAGCCGGGAAAGTGTCAGATGGGCATGAGGGAGGTTCACTACCTGGGGCACCGGGTAGGCGAAGGCACCATGGAGCCAGAGCATGGCAATGGTGATGGGTTGGCCCACCAGGGTGAACCTGCTGAGGTGCGCATGGAGGAGAACCATCAGGTCCTGCCTCCCTAGCGCACACCAAAAGGGGGAGGTGTCACGATATGGTATGAAATATCATAAGTAGTTCTCTTGCTCAAGGCTGTGGGCTAACAAGCCCCCCTTCCCTTTCATTCAGCCAAGAGCTGCTTTGCCCCTGCACTGGGGGAAGTTTTATGGCCGAACGGAATTTACGACTGGCATTTCCTGTGTAAGCCCTTGTCCAGCTAGAACAGGAAAAATGGCTCCAAAAATCCATGAAAGATTCTTTGTTTAGTTTTTGTTAGATATTAGGCAAACGATTTAAGCTAGAAATACGAAAATATATATTCGTAGTCTCACTCGGTGTAGCTACACATCTCATGACACTCGGGTTTCTAACTCCATCTGGTAAAGAAGTAGGGTTTTCTCTGTAAATATGTATCCCAGATAGGACATATTTGATCTCATTAGAATGCTCACGTTAATCCGAGATGAATTATGGGTTTGGTATGACTCTGTCATGTTTTGTAGTGAAGTTATAGAAATTAGAGAGAATAGTTTAAAGTTTAGGCAGAATGTAGAGAGAGGAGGGTCTGGATAAGCCAGCCTTTCTGTGATGTCACAGCCTTAATGTTTTAAGTGTCTGGCAGGCTCTGATGAGTCACTTTTTGCTGATTTCTCCTTCTGGACTGCTTTGTCCTATTGTCCTGGAAGAGCTGGTACATCCCATGGACTGGGATGTATGGAAACTGCACTAGCCTGGATGCCTGCAATGCTTTTAATATGTGAGTGTTATCTTTTCTCATTTATTCCCTTTATGTTATAATTACCCATGTACATATTTGCAATTGTCTCATTTGTAACATCTTTATAAACTATTTTTGATAAAGCACGGCCTAATTATTTTTAAGGGGACATACTATTATATGTTAGTTCAGTTCTCCATGCTCTACACTTACCCAGTCTTCTGAAGTGAAATACGCTACTGTTACTGTTGTGTTGGGTTAGCTTCGGACCCGTTTAATCGAAGCTGGTGGCAGTGAAACCGATAGTGTGCAGACTTTTGGGTTATGTGGTAGCGGCTGCGGCTTTAATAATTATTGTTCCTGCCTGAGTGGGAGTAGTTATCGCGTCGCTGCAGCGTGCCCAATAGCCAGTACATAGCAGGCAGCCTTTCTGGCGACTAATTACCCAGGGTGCAGTACCTAATCTGACCTGAGACTAAGGGGGCGCCAGAGAGCTGCAAGTGTTAAGTGGAACTGTAAGCGGGATATACATAAATCCCTGCAGTTCGTGGTATATAGAAAAGCAGTGGGATACCTAGAATAAGCCCCTGCTGTAAACTAAGAGGTCAATAGCCTTGTGTGTGGTTTTTCATCACATTGTTAGCAGTGGAGGGATAACTAAGATAAGCCCCCCTGCACATGTGATAGCCGTCTGTTGGCCTAAAGTCACCCTGATCCGTGACGTAGGGGTGACGGTCACGGTGTGAATCCTGACCCAGTGGTGACAGCGGTCAGGGGAATCGTGACAATTACTTCCACACTGGGATAAAAGTTTAGTTATCAGAATTGTTGGCGATTACGTCACTGTCAGCACTTTATACTTTTTTGCCGGTTTTAGCAGCTCCACCCTGTGGTTAGGTATAGTATTGCAGGTGAAAACATCTCAAGACATCATGACCACTGTAAAAAATTGATGATATTTCCATAGGGACTTACCTAGGACGAGAAGTTGACTTCTAACATGTTTACGTCCGATAAAGTTGTATTCTCCTACAGAAACCTCCATGGAGAAGCAGTAGAAGCCATTGTGGGAGTCATCAGTGTTATTGATTTTTAAGAATACAATGTTTTCTTCGTTCCTCTGGGTACAAGTGATGGGATAGATCTCATTTCCACAACCGTTGTCCTTTCTGCTCCAGAATACAGCGCAATGAGTTACATTTGCGATCGTGATCTGGTTCTTAAAAGAGAATTGGGCGATGATGGTCACAATGTCTCCGGTAAGAGCAAGGATAAGATCCTCCTGCTCCAGAATCATCTCTTTTTCTCCTGACCAATAACAGAAAAGATGTAGAAGGTTTAAAAGTTGACCAGCAATTTCTCACTTTTTCAACAAAAAAGTGACTTTGAGAGGCCAATATGACAGAAAATACCCCAAAATGACACCATTCTAAAAACTGCACCCCTTTAGGTGCTCAAAACCACATTCAAGAAGTTTATTAGCCCTTCAGGTGCTTCGCATGCATTTTTAGAATGTGGAGAGGAAAAAAAGAACATGTAACCTTTTTCACACAAATGTTACTTTTGATGCATTTTTTTATTTTCAAAACGACCAAAACATTTGTTGTAAAATTTCTCATGAGCGTGCCGATACCCCAAATGTGGGGGAAAATTACTGTTTGGGTGCATGGCAGAGCTCAGAAGAAAAGGAGCGCCATTTGACTTTTGAATGCAAAATTTACTGGAATAATTAGCGGATGCCATGTTACGTTTGGGAAGCCCTTTTTGTGCCTAAACAGTGGCAACCTGCCAAAAGTGACACCATTTTGGAAACTAGTCCCCTCAAGGATCTTATCCATATATGTGGTGAGCACCTTGAACCCCCAGGTGTTTCCCAGAAAATTATAACACTGAGCCATGAACATTTAAAAATCTAATTTTTCCAACAAAAATGATTTTTAGCCCAAACTTTGCATTTTCAAAAGGGTAACAGGAGAAATTTCACCATACAATTTTAGTATGCAATTTCTCCTGAGTACACCGATACCCCATTTGTGGGGGAAAACTACTTTTGAGGCACAGTGCACTGAAGACACTGGAAATGGTTTGAATGTGCATGTCACTTTGGCAGAGCCCCTGAGATGCCGGAACAGCAGAACCCACCACTTTACTAACTACTACTCCCAATTAATTAATCTAAGGGTGCAATGATCATATTGACACCACAGGTGGGTCACAAAATTTTATAGCATTGGGCTGTGAAGAATAAATATTTACAGTTTTGTCACAAAGATTATTTTAGCCCCAGATTTTACATTTTCACACTGGGAAATGGGTAAAAATGGCACCAAATTTGTCCCAAAATGTCTGCTGAATGTAGAAATAACCCATATTTATCTTTTACAGTACTGTGACGAGACTCGCGAGGGATGGAGCCCTATTTGTCTCCTGAGTGCTAGAATAGTTTGCGTACTTCATATGCAGAGCTTGTTTGTGCTAGAAAAGTAGAATCCCCCTTCAAATGGCCCAATTTTGGAAATTGCACCCCTTTAGGAATTTATCTACAGGTGTAGTGATGATTTTGACTACATGGGTGTTTTACACAAACAAGCTGCAGTGGATGTTGCTGAGTAAATTGCAAACTGCCATTGTACTGACTAGTACATTGCAGTGACCAGTACGTTGTAGTGACCAGTACATTGCAGTGACCAGTACATTGTAGTGACCAGTACATTGTAGTGACCAGTACGTTGTAGTGACCAGTACATTGCAGTGACCAGTACGTTGTAGTGACCAATACATTGTAGCGACCAGTACGTTGTAGTGACCAGTACATTGTAGTGACCAGTACGTTGTAGTGACCAGTACATTGCAGTGACCAGTACATTGCAGTGACCAGTACGTTGTAGTGACCAGTACATTGCAGTGACCAGTACATTGCAGTGACCAGTACATTGTAGTGACCAGTACATTGCAGTGACCAGTACGTTGTAGTGACCAGTACATTGCAGTGACCAGTACATTGTAGTGACCAGTACGTTGTAGTGACCAGTACATTGCAGTGACCAGTACGTTGTAGTGACCAATACATTGTAGCGACCAGTACGTTGTAGTGACCAGTACATTGCAGTGACCAGTACGTTGTAGTGACCAATACATTGTAGCGACCAGTACGTTGTAGTGACCAGTACATTGCAGTGACCAGTACGTTGTAGTGACCAGTACATTGTAGTGACCAGTACATTGTAGTGACCAGTACATTGTAGTGACCAGTACATTGTAGTGACCAGTACGTTGTAGTGACCACTACATTGTAGTGGCCAGTATGTTGTAGTGACCAGTACATTGTAGTGACAAGTACGTCGCAGTGACCAGTACGTTGTAGTGACCAGTATGTTGTAGTGACCAGTACGTTGTAGTGACCAGTACGTTGTAGTGACCAGTACGTTGTAGTGACCAGTACGTTGTAGTGACCAGTACATTGTAGTGACCAGTATGTTGTAGTGACCAGTACATTGTAGTTACCAGTACATTGTAGTGACCAGTACATTGTAGTGACCAGTATGTTGTAGTGACCAGTACATTGTAGTGACAAGTACGTTGCAGTGACCAGTACATTGTAGTGACCAGTAAGTTGTAGTGACCAGTACATTGTAGTGACCAGTACGTTGTAGTGACCAGTACGTTGTAGTGACCAGTAAGTTGTAGTGACCAGTACGTTGTAGTGACCAGTACGTTGTAGTGACCAGTACGTTGTAGTGACCAGTACGTTGTAGTGACCAGTATGTTGTAGTGACCAGTACATTGTAGTGACAAGTACGTTGCAGTGACCAGTACATTGTAGTGACCAGTAAGTTGTAGTGACCAGTACATTGTAGTGACCAGTAAGTTGTAGTGACCAGTACATTGTAGTGACCAGTACATTGCACTCAGCTCATGCTTCTGGAGACATGCACTTGTAAATTAGGCGGGCTCTCATCACTACAAAAATTCCAAACATGTGGATGCTAAATGTGGTTTAGGCAAACTGGGGTTCAGAAGGGAGAGGGGCATTTGGACTTGGAAGTGCATAATTCTCTGGATTTCTTTTGGGGGGGCGAGCAGTCATTTTGCTTTTCCAGAGCCTTTGTACCATGGAAGCCGCTATATTTCCTTTGACAGATGATGGACTTTAGTGAGGACTTGCTATTTTTTTGTGGATTGAGTTGAAGCTTTTATTGGGAACATTTTACATAACATTTGGGATCACATTTATCCTGCGCTCTACGCTGAGCACTTACATCAGGGTTTCCATCTAAATCTCTGAGTGTTGTGTTTAAGATGGATCTATTCACTATAATCAGGCAGTAGGGTTACTCTGGACTCAATCTGGCCTTAGTTCAGCGGTGTCCTTCTTTTCAGAGGGGCACAAACCTGTTGTCCCCTGCATTATTATGCACATCTAAAAAGACAGACACCGCCGGATTTTAGTTACAATACAAACAAATAGATGCCGCGCTAACATACAAAAATCAATCCTATATAGTACATAATAAATAGCTAAAACAAAGAACAAACAGACCCTCCCCGTGAATGCACAACGTCAGAGGCTCCTTACCCCAGAAACAAATGCTCCCCTCACCGCTGCAGTACCGCACTAGCCGCACAGTCTGTCTCTCAATATATTAAGTGCCAATCACTTCAGCTTACCTACTTATAAGACTGTCACCGCCACGTGCAAGTCCGCGCTGAGTGTGGGTAGGTGTCCCTCTGCCTGGTATGAATCGCCGAGGGTCCCGGCGTGGTGCGTGCCAAAAAATACTATGCAGCGTACCTCAGGGAAGCTCCGGCCGGTAGCGTTCCCTGGATACCGCCAACAGAAACAGCAATGGCCGCTAAGCTCCTCCTACCTAGTGACGTCACCTGCAGTAAGGAGCGCTGGATCACTCAAAAAAGGGGGAGAGGATTAAACCAACATGTTTCAAAGAGCACCGCTCTTCTTCCTCAGGGTTACCGCTCCCCTAGATCACCCTATCTTATATACTATCTGGCCATTGTTACGCACCGCCTCCTCCTTAACCCCCGATGTCCCAGCTATCATAGAAACACCCTCACCACTACTATGCAATCACCTAATATAGCGCAGAGTGTAGCACAGTGTGAATGCATCGCCTTGCCTGTATAGAAATAGGTTGCAGATGGATCCCTCGGTATGCAAACTACCTAAATACATATATTAAAACCATAACTTTATTAATAAATAAAATGAAATAAAATAAAATAAAAAATCCCGCATACTAACGCATTTAAAATTAATAGTGTCAATGACGCACACATAAGCACACATCAACAAACTCTCCGTGGTGCCTGAGCCTTAAATACATTACAATACAATAAAAACACCACAATAAAACTACCATAAATTAAAATATACTCACACAATATTTAAAAAAACTCAAACTATCACCTCCAAAGAGGATCCGCTTCCTTAAGCTTTACCAGGGATTCCCAGCCAGTTTCCCATGTTGGTACTTGCCCAGCCTCAAGCTGCTTAGCATTTGCGATCTGACAAGGGCAGGCACATTCAGCTTAGAGTGGCCATTGACGTGTTGATAATATTAGCCATGATATGAGGCTACCGATAATCTATTAGTGCCTCTCCAATACCCTACTTTCCAGTGTTCTTGTCTGGCTAACAATCCACCTTCAACTCTTCAGAAGGCAAATATTTCCACCTCATGGTTTAAACCCTTCGGGGCCATGCTATCCAGGGTGAATATCCATTGTGTCTCCACCCTGGACATGCTTTTAATGTAATCCCAACCCCTAGGGTTCTGGTGGACACGTTGAATTCCAGTGAAACATATTCCCTTAGTGGATTTATTATGTTTAATTAAGAAATGCCGGGATAGGGGATGTCCCAAGTGACCTTTCTGAATATTCTTCATATGTTCTTTTAGTTGGGTCATAAGGCTCCGTTTGGTACGCCCCACATATAATTTATCACATGGGCATCGAATCACATAGATGACCCCTTTGGAGAAACAAGAAATCTTATCCCTAATCATAAATTCCTTTTTCCCGCTGGAATCCTTGAATGAAGTCTGTAGTACTTTCTTAAAATTAGTATTAATACAACTAAAACAGCTTCCACAAGGCACAAAACCCGCATTCAATGGTAGGGAAGTCTTAGGTTTCTTGTTTCCATCAGTAATTGCCAGTTTAGCGGTTGGGGCTATGATATGGCCTAAAGATTGGGCTTTCTTATATATAAACCTTGGGACATTGGGCAGATATTCTCCTACCGTTTTATCCCCTTGTAGTACTGCCCAATGTTTAGCTATTATTCTCCTAAACTGTTTATGACCCGTATGGAACTGTGATATAAGCGGGAGTTTATTAATTTGCTCCCTAATATTATTTTCATGAGTGTTACTAATTTTTTCGGGATGTACTAACTCAGTTCTTGGTACCTGTTCTATATCTCATCTTGCTTGATCCACTAGATGTTTCGGGTACCCTTTATCCAAAAACTGTTCTGACAAGAATTCTGCCTCCACATTGTAGTCCTCCTCTTTAGTACAGTTACGTTTTATCCGTGTGAACTGACTCCTAGGGATATTAGTGAGCCACACGGGAAGATGACAACTCGTTATGTGAATGTAACTGTTGGCATCCACCTCTTTACGATGGCACTTAGTGCACAACTGATTGCCATCTATATAGATGTTGAGGTCCAGGAAGTTTACACTTGTGGTTCTTGTAGTTGGAGTAAATTTAAGTCCATATTCATTTACATTCAAACTAGTTATGAATATTTCGAGGTCATATTGTGATCCTTCCCAGATAAATAAAACATCGTCGATGAACCGACGCCAGAATACCAACTTTTCATGCAGTTTCCCACTTACAAAAATTGTAGACTCCTCCCACTTGGCTACATACAGGTTTGCATAAGTAGGGGCAAACCGTGTCCCCATAGCGGTGCCCAATTAGTAACACTCATGAAAATAATATTAGGGAGCAAATTAATAAACTCCCGCTTATATCACAGTTCCATACGGGTCATAAACAGTTTAGGAGAATTATAGCTAAACATTGGGCACTGGCAGTACCACAAGGGGATAAAACGGTGGGAGAATATCTGCCCAATGTCCCAAGGTTTATATATAAGAAAGCCCAATCTTTGGGCCATATCATAGCCCCAACCGCTAAACTGGCAATTACTGATGGAAAAAGAAACCTAAGACTTCCCTACCATTGAATGCGGGTTTTGTGCCTTGTGGAAGCTGTTTTAGTTGTATTAATACTAATTTTAAGAAAGTACTACAGACTTCATTCAAGGATTCCAGCGGGAAAAAGGAATTTATGATTAGGGATAAGATTTCTTGTTTCTCCAAAGGGGTCATCTATGTGATTCGATGCCCATGTGATAAATTATATGTGGGGCGTACCAAACGGAGCCTTATGACCCGACTAAAAGAACATATGAAGAATATTCAGAAAGGTCACTTGGGGCATCCCCTATCCCGGCATTTCTTAATTAAACATAATAAATCCACTAAGGGAATATGTTTCACTGGAATTCAACGTGTCCACCAGAACCCTAGGGATTACATTAAAAGCATGTCCAGGGTGAAGACACAATGGATATTCACCCTGGATAGCATGGCCCCGAAGGGTTTAAACCATGAGGTGGAAATATTTGCCTTCTGAAGAGTTGAAGGTGGATTGTTAGCCAGACAAGAACACTGGAAAGTAGGGTATTGGAGAGGCACTAATAGATTATCGGTAGCCTCATATCATGGCTAATATTATCAACACGTCAATGGCCACTCTAAGCTGAATGTGCCTGCCCTTGTCAGATCGCAAATGCTAAGCAGCTTGAGGCTGGGCAAGTACCAACATGGGAAACTGGCTGGGAATCCCTGGTAAAGCTTAAGGAAGCGGCTCCTCTTTGGAGGTGATAGTTTGAGTTTTTTTAAATATTGTGTGAGTATATTTTAATTTATGGTAGTTTTATTGTGGTGTTTTTATTGTATTGTAATGTATTTAAGGCTCAGGCACCACGGAGAGTTTGTTGATGTGTGCTTATGTGTGCGTCATTGACACTATTAATTTTAAATGCGTTAGTATGCGGGATTTTTTATTTTATTTTATTTCATTTTATTTATTAATAAAGTTATGGTTTTAATATATGTATTTAGGCAGTTTGCATACCGTGGGATCCATCTGCAACCTATTTCTATACAGGCAAGGCGATGCATTCACACTGTGCTACACTCTGCGCTATATTAGGTGATTGCATAGTAGTGGTGAGGGTGTTTCTATGATAGCTGGGACATCGGGGGTTAAGGAGGAGGCGGTGCGTAACAATGGCCAGATAGTATATAAGATAGGGTGATCTAGGGGAGCGGTAACCCTGAGGAAGAAGAGCGGTGCTCTTTGAAACATGTTGGTTTAATCCTCTCCCCCTTTTTTGAGTGATCCAGCGCTCCTTACTGCAGGTGACGTCACTAGGTAGGAGGAGCTTAGCGGCCATTGCTGTTTCTGTTGGCGGTATCCAGGGAACGCTACCGGCCGGAGCTTCCCTGAGGTACGCTGCATAGTATTTTTTGGCACGCACCACGCCGGGACCCTCGGCGATTCATACCAGGCAGAGGGACACCTACCCACACTCAGCGCGGACTTGCACGTGGCGGTGACAGTCTTATAAGTAGGTAAGCTGAAGTGATTGGCACTTAATATATTGAGAGACAGACTGTGCGGCTAGTGCGGTACTGCAGCGGTGAGGGGAGCATTTGTTTCTGGGGTAAGGAGCCTCTGACGTTGTGCATTCACGGGGAGGGTCTGTTTGTTCTTTGTTTTAGCTATTTATTATGTACTATATAGGATTGATTTTTGCATGTTAGCGCGGCATCTATTTGTTTGTATTGAATTTTATTGCTATTTAGGGGGGCACTACCCTGATTGATGCCAGCAGCTGAGAATCGCTAGGTTTTTTGGGTGAGCGCCAGTGTCTGTATTTATAACGATTTTAGTTACATTTATCTTTTTGATTGCATTTTATTCCACTTTTTGTTCAGCGGTATGATGAAAAAGTATAATTTTTTGCCTCGTTTTTTACTTTTTGTCTTTTACAGTGTTCACTGAAGGAATTAACTGTTGGGAAGTTTTTATAGGTCGGATCGTTTTGGATGCAACGGTACTAAATATGTACACATATATTTTTATTGTTTTATTATTTTGTGGTTTCTTTTAAATATTTAAAAAAAAAATATTCAATTTTTTTTTTGCTATGTCCCTCTATGGAGCTTTCACTGTCCACAGTTTGATCGCAGTTCTAATGCATTGCATTGCACTAGCATTACAATGCATTAGAACTGTCAGCCCTGCAGACACAAATTATTTACACCATGTACTGCTCATGATCTGCCCAACTTGCTAGTGCATGGTGACTTGATGTCGTCATGACAACATCGGGTCACCATGGCAACAATTGGGCCCCCATTATGACATTGCTGGGACGTCGATCGGATTGCAAAGTGTGCTCCATCCCTCTGCATGCCTGCTAATTGCCGAGATCGCAGTATTTAGGGGGTTAAAGTGCCCAGAGTGGTGCCTGAACCTCTCCTGGCAGTAAGTGCCGGGTGTCAGCTGTCAGAATCAGCTGACACCGAGCAGCAATCAGGCTCACACAGCCTCTATGCACACAAGATTGCTATGACATATCCATACATCCAGGGTCAGAAAGTACCTAGCTGGACATATGGATGTGTCTAAGGTCATAAAGGGGTTAAGCAAGAGGCACCACTAACTAAACAATACCACAGAGACCAAGGAGATCTGCAAACAACATTAGGAAGACCAAGGACATCACCAAACAACGCCAGGAATACCAAGGCGATCTCCAAACAACACCACAAAAACCAAGGAGGTCTCCCAGCAACACTAGGAATACCAATGAGGTCTCCAAACAACACCAGGAATAGCAGGGACATCTCCAAACAACACCAGGAAGACAAAGGAGATCTGCAAATAACATCAGGATAACCAAGGAGATCTCCAAACAACACCAGTAATACCAAGGAGATCCCCAAACACCACAAGGAATACCAAGGAGATCTCCAAACAACACCACAAAGACCAAGGAGATCTCCAAACAACACCACAAAGACCAAGGAGATCTCCAAACAACACCATGAAGACCAAGGAGATCTCCAAACAACACCACAAAGACCAAGGAGATCTCCATACAACACCAGGAATACCAAGGAGATCCCCAAACACCACAAGGAATACCAAGGAGATCTCCAAACAACACCACAAAGACCAAGGAGATCTCCAAACAACACCACAAAGACCAAGGAGATCTTCAAACAACACCATGAAGACCAAGGAAATCTCCAAACAACACCAGGAAGACCAAGGAGATCTCCAAACAGCACCAGAAAGACCAACAAGATCTCCAAACACCACGAAGACCAAGGAGATCTCCAAACAACACCATGAAGACCAAGGAGATCTCCAAACAACACCACGAAGACCAAGGAGATCTGCAAACAACACCACAAAGACCAAGGAGATCTGCAAACCATACCATGAAGACCAAGGAGATCTCCAAACAAGTCAGCGATAAAGTTGTTAAGAAATAAACAGCAATTGCTGTTCAACAGTCAGCATAGGGTAAATATAAAATTAATAACAAATTACCACAGGCAAAAACTTTTAATCAAACTATTAAAGTAAAGCGTTAGTCAGTATGTGTCAGTCTGCTTATGTTATTTCATTTTGTATTATTTAATGTTGTATTCCTTGTCCCATTGCCAGTGTATTTTGGGGGGGAAGGGACCATGAGGGCTACGAGATCAATATATAATATAAGGTTATTGAATTCCTTAATGCTTGGATGGTACTTACAGAAGTTACAAGACGCACATGGGTAGGATCCCGTTCAATTATTATGAGTAATATCAAGCTTTATTGTGAGCACTATGTGACCTCAGTGCATAGAGTGAAATGGGTCGTGATTGGCCTAATGGAGTGAGTGCTTTTGACTTGTTGGCCTCTGTCTGTCTCCGGTTGATGACATCAGGCCGAACCCTTTAAAAGGTCTTGTAACCCATATGTTTGCTCATTACTGTCATGATCCCAATGGCAGGGGATCACAAAAGGACAAGCACACAAAAAACAGAACAAGCTCTAGGGTGATGGAAACTGAGCTGACCGCGATCCTGAACCTAATTCACAACACTAGCAGTAGCCGGGGAACGTGCCTACGATGATTCTAGACGTCTCGCGCCAGCCGAAGGACTAGCTTCCCCTATTAGAAGAAACAAAGACCTCTCTTGCCTCCAGAGAAACACCCCGCAGAAATAGCAGCCCCCCACATGTAAAAACGGTGAAATGAGAGGAAAGCACATACGTAGTAATGAAAACAGATTCAGCAAAATGAGGCCCGCTAAAACTATATAGCAGAGGATACAAAAGTGAACTGCGCGGTCAGCGAAAAACCCTACAAAAAACCATCCTGAAATTACCTGAACTCATGTGCCAACTCATGGAACATGAGGAGTAATATCAGCCCACTAGAGCAACCAGCAACAAGGAATCACATAACTGCAAGCTGGACTAAAACAAAAATAAAGCAAAACGTGGAACAGGAAAATCAAAAACTTAGCTTGTCCTGATGATTACAGAAGCGGAAAGCAGAGGTAACAAGACACACTGATTACATTGATCGCCGGCGAGGAAATGACAAGAAAGCCAGGTTAAATAGGAAACTCCCATATCCTGATAGAACAGGTGGACACCAGAGACCGCAGAGAACACAAGTCACCCAGTACCATCTGTAACCACCAGAGGGAGCCCAAAAACAGAATCCACAACACATTACAGCCTCAGTCCCTGATGAAGCCGGTCTAGCAGGTGAAATATGTTGGGGAAGCCTGGGAGCTTATTTTAGCAGCTGGTCAGTGTGGTTTATGTGTGACTTCAACTTTCAGGATATTGGTAGCGGCTGCACCAATATATCCCTTCCCCCAAAAAATACACCGATAATGGGACAGGGAATACAATATTAAATAATACAAAATAAAATAACATAATAAGCAGAATCCTGTCCATGGACACGTACTGACTAAGCAGTAAACTCTCAGCCCGGGCAAAGAGGGCATCAGAGAAGCAACATAGAGAACAGAGGTGACCCTGAAGGATCTGCAGAGTTCCCAAGCAGAGGCTGGAGTATCTGTCCATACGAGCACAATAAGCCGTACACTCCGTAGAGGTGGCATGTATGGAAGAGTGGGCAGAAAAAAGCCTTTACTTACACACAAATTGTAAGTCTCGTTTTCAGTATGTCAAAAGACATGTGGCCGACTCCCCAAATGTATGGAGGAAGGTGCTGTGGTCCGATGAGACCAACATTGAACTTTTTGGCCACCAAGATAAATATGTTATAGTCACAGGCAAGTTATTCTCTGCAGATTTCATGTCTCTTATTAAGCTCAGAGGTCTCTCCAGACAGCAGAGCATAAAAATTGTAATTTGTGAAAAATAGGAAAAATGCTTATACTCATCTCACCGCTCAGGGGCCATAGCAATGAGGAGTGAATATATATATATATATATATATATATATATATATAAAAAGAAGCAAAAGGAGGCAGCACTCCAAGTCCTTGTCAGGGTGAAAACAGTGAGGTTTATTCAGTCCACATCTCTGTGCGACGTTTCGGCTCACACTGAGCCTTTTTCAAGCAGTGAGTGGTACCAATAGCAGTGTTTTTATACACCTAATCTACAACCATTTACATAATTATAATTAGAAACAGATTATTACAAATACATATATTCAAATGTGCATATAAATATATACTTTGTGTCATCATTAAAGTGCATAGTGTAAGTGTACAGTACTCTTCTATATATCTTCACTCAGAATTATATCTCCCTTATTTTATACCTCTTTCTATACATTACTTCGTGTACTCCTCATATTATCTTAATGCTTCATATCTGTACAGTTACCTTTCCCTGCCGCCCACAGTGCACACCACATGGAGGACATAAAACGCCATTATCGGCGTTCCTTACTTCCTATTGCGCATGTCTCAGCGTCACAGCACTCGGCCACGCCTATCAGCCAATACAAAGTCTCCCATAGTGACCTTCCACTTGCGCACGCGTACTCGGCTCTCATCCGCGCCGCGGCGCCATCTTGGTTGTGGCTAACTTATAACTATTATTAATCTTTGGTGATAAGTCTGTTTTTGACCAGCGGTACATATAACCGCAATCGCCTCCTTCTGTATTTCATTATGTTCCGGGATCACAGGTATTATATGGCTTAATAATTTTGCACTTTGGTAAAGAGGACATAACCTTATTCAGGCCATCCCCGCCCACCAATGTCCCTTCAGTTAGACACCTGGCCTGTTACAGCCAGACATCATCACCAAACGGTACATCTAGGTGCTACTGACTTGCCAATTACCCACGTATATTCCATAGGTCATCAGACTCCACTCTTTTTATTATATTCCATTTCTTTTATTAAGGCTTTGTACTGGCCGACAAAAATAACAAAATACAAAAAAATACGGAAAAATAGCAAACATAATAATAATGTTGCGCAGAAAGAAAAATTCTTTGCGCTGAAAAAAATTTTTTTTAACTCAACCTCCATGTGGTCATGCCCATGTATCAGCAGGGTATATCGATAATCTTGATAGGTGTGAAGATATATCTACAAAGAAACAATAATGAAATCACATTTACAATTAAAATTGGAATAACGTTATCATAACACTATCCAAATATATAACTAGTAGTCCATATACACCTAATCCCCCAGGCATACTGTATACGGGGCTAATACATATTCGGTTGAATTTTGAAATCCACATTGAGTCCCTTTGGTTTTAACGTATTTAACTCATAAATCCATTTAAGTTCTTGCTTTTTCAGGAGAGAGACTCTGTCCCCTCCTCTTCTCTGCACGGGGATTTTATCAATTATTCTGAATTTTAAATCCTTTTCTGTGTGTCCCAATTCCGTAAAATGTTTTGAGACCGGCAGGTCAAGTCGTTTTTTTCTAATTGAATGTCGGTGATTGTTGATACGCACTTTTAATTCGCACGTCGTCTCCCCTACGTACCACAATTTACATGGACACTCTAACAGATAAATTACATAATCGGAGTTACATGTTAAAAATTGCTTGATTGTGTATATTTTGTTTGAATCTGGATGTTTGAATTCAAAACCTTTCAACATATGGACACAATTTACACATGACAGACATGGGAAACAACCTTTCCTACCTGTCCCAGTGATTGTTGTCTGACAACTATTTTTTAAAGAACCAATGTCAGATTTAACTATATGGTCTTTTATACTTTTGCCTTTACGATATGAAAACAGTGGGGGATTCCTAAATTCTTTTATACTTGGAAGACAATTACCCAGCATACCCCAATGTTTTCTGATTATTTCTGCTATTTTACCACTTTCTTCTGTGTACGTCATTACGCATGGTAATCTGCTTAGAGTTTCTTTTATTTTTATTTTTTGTTCACTCCCCAATAATAATCCTTTTCTATCCTTTTCTCGGACTATGTTTCTTGCTCTGTTCATTATTCCCCGTGGGTAACCCCTCTTCATAAATTTCTTTACCAAAGTGTCCATAACTCCATCTATATCCTCATCTCTTTTAACCCTCCGTCACATACAATATTCGGACTAACGAGTTCACATACAATGTGCCTGTCAGGCACCTGCTGGAAAAATGCCTATAATATCTAATGTTTGCAATTTCAGTGCTCTAAAAGTGATCAGTGACCTTCATAGGGATGTAATAAAAGAGACTACACATAATCAGTTGCAAAAAAAACATTTACTTAACATAAAACTAATAACTATGAAATACAAACTTTTCAAAACTCCTGCCAAATAGTCCCCAGTTCGACTCTCTCACAAAAATGTACAAAGAAAATTTTTGAACACAAACTTAATTTTAAGGTACCTTAAGTACTATTAAAAACATATTCAATCAGAAGTAGATGCTGAGGTTTCCCCAGAAAAGTCACACTTGCAGAGCAAATAGCAATAATTACACACCATTTTTGCATGTGTCAGGCAAATTGCTTTATGACATTTGAGACATTCATAATTTGAAAGCCTTCTGGTTCCGCTTTCCGTTTGGCAGGTGGTGCATCTCCTTCTTTTGTGAGGTGGTGCAGATGGTGACTTTTCACCATCATCTTCTGGGCGGAACCTTTTGAGCTGAACTTGAAGGCGAGAGGGGATACCGATTGTTTTCACGCTTCTCCTGCGTAGCTCTCCAAGTACTAGTTCATGGGCCAATTTTTTCAGATACAATCGTCTACGGAGTGGTTCAAGCTTGTTTTCAAGATAAATTACTTGTGAATTTATACCACCCAAATTCAACATAGCAAAAAATATGACCATTGGCCAGCGTTTGATGTTTCTGCTGACGTTGAAAGTGGAGCACATCTGATCTGCTGTATCCACACCCCCTTTGGTGGCATTGTAAAATGTAATTATCTCCGGTTTTTTTTCTGCCCCAGTCCCAGGATCGATGGCAGCATCATCATGAAGTGTTGATAGAAGAAGTACGATTTTTTTGGCATGTGGTACATAGGAAACTAAAGCCTTTCCATTATGGAATGCAAACATACTGCTGTACTGTTGTCTCTCTTTCACACTTACAAACTGTGGCGGCAATTCCCTTTTGTTTTTTCTTACAGTTCCCACATATGACAGCTTCTGAATTTTCAGATCACAACTTGTAAACCAATTGTCAGCTGTAATATTGCGACCCGATCCAAATAAGGGTTCAGCCAGTCTTTTTACAACATCAATGGGTTTGTTGCTCACACAGTAAGGACCTTCTGGTTGTTTTCCTGCATAAACTTCCAGGTTGTAAGTGTAGGTCTTACTGGCATCAACAAGGGCATACATTTTTATTCCATATTTGTTTGGCTTTGATGGAATATATTGACGAAAGGCACATCTACCACGAAAACCAGGGAGCATTTCGTCAATAGTGAGATTCTCTCCAGGGTAATAACTAGTGTTGAGCATTCCGATACCGCAAGTATCGGGTATCGGCCGATACTTTTGTGATATCGGGTATCGGTATCGGATCAATAGGGATGTGTAAAATAAAGAATTAAAATAAAAAATATTGATATTTGCGTCTGGAGGAGAGAAGGTTTTTCCACCAACATAGAAGAGGATTCTTTACTGTTAGGGCAGTGAGAATCTGGAATTGCTTGCCTGAGGAGGTGGTGATGGCGAACTCAGTCGAGGGGTTCAAGAGAGGCCTGGATGTCTTCCTGGAGCAGAACAATATTGTATCATACAATTATTAGGTTCTGTAGAAGGACGTAGATCTGGGGATTTATTATGATGGAATATAGGCTGAACTGGATGGACAAATGTCTTTTTTCGGCCTTACTAACTATGTTACTATGTTACTATGTTACTATGTTACTATGTTATGCTCACCTCTCCGGCGGCCCCTGGACATCACGCTGCTAACCGGGAGGCTTCTTTGTTTAAAATGCGCGCCTTTAGGACCTGCGAATGACGTCCCGGCTTCTGATTGGTCGTGTGCCGCCCATGTGACCGGCACGCGACCAATCAGAAGCCGTGACGTCATTCGCAGGTCCTGAATTCCTAGAATTAGGAGTTTAGTGAATGAGAATGACGTCGCGGCTTCTGATTGGTCGCGTGCCGGTCACATGGGCGGCACGCGACCAAACAGAAGCCGGGACGTCATTCGCAGGTCCTAAAGGCGCGCATTTTAAACAAAGAAGCCTCCCGGTTAGCAGCGTGATGTCCAGGGGCCGCCGGAGAGGTGAGCATATCAATATTTTTTATTTTAATTCTTTATTTTACACATCCCTATGGATCCCAGGGCCTGAAGGAGAGTTTCCTCTCCTTCAGACCCTGGGAACCATGAGAATACCTTCAGATACTTGATGTCCCATTGACTTGTATTGGTATCGGATATCGGTATCGGCGATATCCGATATTTTTCGGGTATCGGCCGATACTATCCGATACCGATACTTTCAAGTATCGGACGGTATCGCTCAACACTAGTAATAACTTTGTTTACAGTTTACAACAAATCTTTGAAATATATCACGAATTGGAGCAAGTTGGTCATGTGTTTTGCGTTCGGTTCGGGTAGTTCTGTCGTCAAACCGAAGGCAACGAATTAGAATCTTGAATCTGTTTATGGACATAACAAGGCTACATTTTTCAACTCCATCCCCATCTTTACCCCAAAGTTCCTCCAAACTTTGTCTATTTGCCCTATAAGCTCCTGCAAGGTACAGTAATCCAAAAAAAGCACGCAGTTCTATTTCATCTGTGGGCTTGATGGTTCTGTTGCAGATGTACTTGTCCTTTATAATGTCTATATATTGGTTGGTATATGTGACAATAGAGTCCAGAATGTCATCTGTAAATATACTGTTCCAGCATTCAACTGCAGTTTTTGCATTACGTGCAGTTCCTATTACTGCAGGAAGGTGAGTAATAATGTTTAAAGGTTCCCTACGTTTTTTCTGGAATGGCTTCTTGTTCCATTTAGTATTTTTATCTTTTCCAATATAATATGATCCAACTTCTTCATCCTCACCACTGTCACCATCTTGCTCTGTTTCAGAATCCAGGACACATTCTTCCACCTCATCATGAGAATCAATCTCACTTTCCTCTCCTAAATCCTCATTCAGTGTGAGGTCTCTATCATCTAACAGCATGTTTGTTACTTCCTCAACATCAAGTTGTTTGGATAAATTGTACATTTTCCTCTCCATTTCAGCAGATAATCTGAAGCAAGAGAAGGAATATGTTAGGGAACTACTGTATATGCCTGAGCAGCACACTTTCTTTTATAAAATCTCCCTTATTTCTATGAAATATCCTCACATTTTGTGCTATACATTCATAAAACAAGCTAAATAAACTATTGTGATAAATAAAAACATAAAATACCAACCTTACTGAATGTGACGTATTCACATACAATGAGCCTGAGAGATCTGTGCAGCTATATCCTCTCCCCTGAAGCTCTGAAATCCAACTGTGATATCAGGTTTCACAGACCTTCAAGAGACAGGAGACTACCTGGAGGGAGGGGGTTTCCTCACAATCTGGTGAGGAAGGAGAAATGAAAGTAAAAGAGAAGCGCCTGTCAGATCAGTTGTATGTGACGGAGGGTTAACAATCCTACGTACCCTCAGTAGCTGACTTAACGGGATAGATCTGATCATACTCCGAGGGTGCTGGCTGTCATATACCAACAGATTATTTCTATCTGTTTCTTTTACAAACAGAGTGGTTACCAGTTCCCCATTAGTCTGTTTGACCAAGACATCTAGGAACTGTAAATCCTTCTTAGAAGAGATCAATGTGAACTTGATGGTCTCATCAATTATATTCAAATATTGGTGGAAGTCCTGAAGTTCTTTTTCTGTGCCATTCCATAGGAGGAAGACATCGTCTATGTATCTCCACCACACCAGTACATGCCGGAAGTGGTGGGACACATAGACGAGGTCTTCCTCCAGGACACTCATCACCAGATTAGCGTACGCGGGGGCCATATTGGCCCCCATTGCTGTACCCCGTCTTTGTGTATAATATGTATCTCCAAATAAGAAATAGCTCTGATTCAAAATTAACTCCAATAGTTTTTTTATGAATATCTTGCCCTCATTTGACATTTCGACACCACCCAACTTTTTCTCGACAGCTTTAATCCCAGATGTATGTTCGATCGAGGTGTAGAGTGAGGTGACATCAAATGATGCCATGATCACCTCCCCCCTCAACTCTACCGACTCCAACTTGTTTAAAAAATCGGTGGTATCTTTAATATATGAGCTTGCTTTTTTGGCAATGGGGTTAAGAATTCTATCCAGAAATGTGCCTATTCGACTAAAAACTGAGTCCACCCCTGACACTATTGGTCGCCCAGGTGGATCGACCAAAGATTTGTGTATCTTTGGGGTTATGTATAATACTGGAGTCCTGGGGAATTCCAAATATAGATAATCCATCAATTCCTGATCAATTATTTCTTTTTCCCAAGCATCTTTCAGGTAATTTTTTAACTCCTCCATTATGCTAAATTTAGGATCACTTGTTAATTTTTGATATACATTTTCATCCCTCAGTTGTCTATTAATTTCTGTAATATATTTGGACTTGTCCATGATGACGACAGCACCCCCCTTATCTGCGGGTTTAATTATGATGTCGTCATCATGGACAAGCTCCTGCAATGCCTTATATTCCTCTTTCGTTACATTTGGTCTTTTGAATTTATCAGTAACTCCGTCTCTCACTTCCTCAATTTCTTTTTTTACTATTTTTTCGAAGGCATCTATAATGGTAGAATTCACAGGTGGCACAAAGTCGCCACTCTTTCTTAATCCCAGGTTTTTGGAGCTAAACTCACTATTCCTTATTGTACTTATCACATTCTTATCTTGGAACCATTCTCTAAGTTTGATTGTCCTGAAAAACCTCTCCATATCAACACGTAGATCAAACCACTTTGTATGTGAACAAGGAGTGAACGATAGTCCTCTACTAAGTATGGATATCTGTGGGGGTGTCAGTACCTTATCTGATATATTGATCACAAGTTCTAGTCCTTCTTCCTTGACGTTGCTTGTCGCTGTGGCTGTGACCTGTTCTTCTCTGGTTTTCTTTTGATACCGGCGGTGGTGTTTACCTCCTCTCCTCTTGCGCTTGACTGTCCTTCCATAGCACTGTCCTGGTCTATAGGGAACAATGTTATTATTGATCATTAGTACATTATTACCCCTTTCATATTTGTCCATACAACCACCTTTCTTTTTCCAAGTAGGTTTACTATTTTCCTTCTGCCATGTGTATATCTGTCCGCTCTCATAATCTTCCAGATCTCTATTCCACTTTCTCCTTTTAATTTCTTCCAACTCATTACGCAATTTAACACTCTCCTTTTCCACCTTATCTTTAAATACATTCCACTCCTCCACCGTTATCAATGCCTTTATCTTGCCCTCAGATTCTCCAATGTTCAACTGTAATTTCTTAGTCTCTATTTGTAAAAAGTCAATATTCAATAAAATAGTGTCCATTGCATATTTGTTAGAAATCATCATAAACCGAGAGCAATATGCTGCATTGCCTTGGAAGAGATTAGGACGTATATTTGATCTCAATCCCCTGGGGATTTTACCTTCCTTATAATACTGTCCCAGAGTCATCATGTGCAGTTGTAGATTCGTTAATCGTTTCACATCACTTTCATACTTGCGTTTCAACTCCAATGTGGTAGGTGTTCTTAAAAAAATAGCTTCTCCATTAATGCCCCCAAGTATCCGTTCCTCCTCCTCAGGTGTATAATTAAATACTCCTAGTTCCATAGTACTTTTATCCATGGAACACAAAAAATGGCTTGTAAAGCAGAAAAATATGTTGTAGATTATGCAGAAATTACCAGCGTAATTGTTCATATTTGTGCATACATTTCCAGACAAAAATAGAAACCAAAATTGGAACAGCACAATTGCTCACCAGTCGGGTGAAACAGATTATTACAAATACATATATTCAAATGTGCATATAAATATATACTTTGTGTCATCATTAAAGTGCATAGTGTAAGTGTACAGTACTCTTCTATATATCTTCACTCAGAATTATATCTCCCTTATTTTATACCTCTTTCTATACATTACTTCGTGTACTCCTCATATTATCTTAATGCTTCATATCTGTACAGTTACCTTTCCCTGCCGCCCACAGTGCACACCACATGGAGGACATAAAACGCCATTATCGGCGTTCCTTACTTCCTATTGCGCATGTCTCAGCGTCACAGCACTCGGCCACGCCTATCAGCCAATACAAAGTCTCCCATAGTGACCTTCCACTTGCGCACGCGTACTCGGCTCTCATCCGCGCCGCGGCGCCATCTTGGTTGTGGCTAACTTATAACTATTATTAATCTTTGGTGATAAGTGTGTTTTTGACCAGCGGTACATATAACCGCAATCGCCTCCTTCTGTATTTCATTATGTTCCGGGATCACAGGTATTATATAGATTAATAATAGTTATAAGTTAGCCACAACCAAGATGTAAGGAACGCCGATAATGGCGTTTTATGTCCTCCATGTGGTGTGCACTGTGGGCGGCAGGGAAAGGTAACTGTACAGATATGAAGCATTAAGATAATATGAGGAGTACACGAAGTAATGTATAGAAAGAGGTATAAAATAAGGGAGATATAATTCTGAGTGAAGATATATAGAAGAGTACTGTACACTTACACTATGCACTTTAATGATGACACAAAGTATATATTTATATGCACATTTGAATATATGTATTTGTAATAATCTGTTTCACCCGACTGGTGAGCAATTGTGCTGTTCCAATTTTGGTTTCTATTTTTGTCTGGAAATGTATGCACAAATATGAACAATTACGCTGGTAATTTCTGCATAATCTACAACATATTTTTCTGCTTTACAAGCCATTTTTTGTGTTCCATGGATAAAAGTACTATGGAACTAGGAGTATTTAATTATACACCTGAGGAGGAGGAACGGATACTTGGGGGCATTAATGGAGAAGCTATTTTTTTAAGAACACCTACCACATTGGAGTTGAAACGCAAGTATGAGAGTGATGTGAAACGATTAACGAATCTACAACTGCACATGATGACTCTGGGACAGTATTATAAGGAAGGTAAAATCCCCAGGGGATTGAGATCAAATATACGTCCTAATCTCTTCCAAGGCAATGCAGCATATTGCTCTCGGTTTATGATGATTTCTAACAAATATGCAATGGACACTATTTTATTGAATATTGACTTTTTACAAATAGAGACTAAGAAATTACAGTTGAACATTGGAGAATCTGAGGGCAAGATAAAGGCATTGGTAACGGTGGAGGAGTGGAATGTATTTAAAGATAAGGTGGAAAAGGAGAGTGTTAAATTGCGTAATGAGTTGGAAGAAATTAAAAGGAGAAAGTGGAATAGAGATCTGGAAGATTATGAGAGCGGACAGATATACACATGGCAGAAGGAAAATAGTAAACCTACTTGGAAAAAGAAAGGTGGTTGTATGGACAAATATGAAAGGGGTAATAATGTACTAATGATCAATAATAACATTGTTCCCTATAGACCAGGACAGTGCTATGGAAGGACAGTCAAGCGCAAGAGGAGAGGAGGTAAACACCACCGCCGGTATCAAAAGAAAACCAGAGAAGAACAGGTCACAGCCACAGCGACAAGCAACGTCAAGGAAGAAGGACTAGAACTTGTGATCAATATATCAGATAAGGTACTGACACCCCCACAGATATCCATACTTAGTAGAGGACTATCGTTCACTCCTTGTTCACATACAAAGTGGTTTGATCTACGTGTTGATATGGAGAGGTTTTTCAGGACAATCAAACTTAGAGAATGGTTCCAAGATAAGAATGTGATAAGTACAATAAGGAATAGTGAGTTTAGCTCCAAAAACCTGGGATTAAGAAAGAGTGGCGACTTTGTGCCACCTGTGAATTCTACCATTATAGATGCCTTCGAAAAAATAGTAAAAAAAGAAATTGAGGAAGTGAGAGACGGAGTTACTGATAAATTCAAAAGACCAAATGTAACGAAAGAGGAATATAAGGCATTGCAGGAGCTTGTCCATGATGACGACATCATAATTAAACCCGCAGATAAGGGGGGTGCTGTCGTCATCATGGACAAGTCCAAATATATTACAGAAATTAATAGACAACTGAGGGATGAAAATGTATATCAAAAATTAACAAGTGATCCTAAATTTAGCATAATGGAGGAGTTAAAAAATTACCTGAAAGATGCTTGGGAAAAAGAAATAATTGATCAGGAATTGATGGATTATCTATATTTGGAATTCCCCAGGACTCCAGTATTATACATAACCCCAAAGATACACAAATCTTTGGTCGATCCACCTGGGCGACCAATAGTGTCAGGGGTGGACTCAGTTTTTAGTCGAATAGGCACATTTCTGGATAGAATTCTTAACCCCATTGCCAAAAAAGCAAGCTCATATATTAAAGATACCACCGATTTTTTAAACAAGTTGGAGTCGGTAGAGTTGAGGGGGGAGGTGATCATGGCATCATTTGATGTCACCTCACTCTACACCTCGATCGAACATACATCTGGGATTAAAGCTGTCGAGAAAAAGTTGGGTGGTGTCGAAATGTCAAATGAGGGCAAGATATTCATAAAAAAACTATTGGAGTTAATTTTGAATCAGAGCTATTTCTTATTTGGAGATACATATTATACACAAAGACGGGGTACAGCAATGGGGGCCAATATGGCCCCCGCGTACGCTAATCTGGTGATGAGTGTCCTGGAGGAAGACCTCGTCTATGTGTCCCACCACTTCCGGCATGTACTGGTGTGGTGGAGATACATAGACGATGTCTTCCTCCTATGGAATGGCACAGAAAAAGAACTTCAGGACTTCCACCAATATTTGAATATAATTGATGAGACCATCAAGTTCACATTGATCTCTTCTAAGAAGGATTTACAGTTCCTAGATGTCTTGGTCAAACAGACTAATGGGGAACTGGTAACCACTCTGTTTGTAAAAGAAACAGATAGAAATAATCTGTTGGTATATGACAGCCAGCACCCTCGGAGTATGATCAGATCTATCCCGTTAAGTCAGCTACTGAGGGTACGTAGGATTGTTAAAAGAGATGAGGATATAGATGGAGTTATGGACACTTTGGTAAAGAAATTTATGAAGAGGGGTTACCCACGGGGAATAATGAACAGAGCAAGAAACATAGTCCGAGAAAAGGATAGAAAAGGATTATTATTGGGGAGTGAACAAAAAATAAAAATAAAAGAAACTCTAAGCAGATTACCATGCGTAATGACGTACACAGAAGAAAGTGGTAAAATAGCAGAAATAATCAGAAAACATTGGGGTATGCTGGGTAATTGTCTTCCAAGTATAAAAGAATTTAGGAATCCCCCACTGTTTTCATATCGTAAAGGCAAAAGTATAAAAGACCATATAGTTAAATCTGACATTGGTTCTTTAAAAAATAGTTGTCAGACAACAATCACTGGGACAGGTAGGAAAGGTTGTTTCCCATGTCTGTCATGTGTAAATTGTGTCCATATGTTGAAAGGTTTTGAATTCAAACATCCAGATTCAAACAAAATATACACAATCAAGCAATTTTTAACATGTAACTCCGATTATGTAATTTATCTGTTAGAGTGTCCATGTAAATTGTGGTACGTAGGGGAGACGACGTGCGAATTAAAAGTGCGTATCAACAATCACCGACATTCAATTAGAAAAAAACGACTTGACCTGCCGGTCTCGAAACATTTTACGGAATTGGGACACACAGAAAAGGATTTAAAATTCAGAATAATTGATAAAATCCCCGTGCAGAGAAGAGGAGGGGACAGAGTCTCTCTCCTGAAAAAGCAAGAACTTAAATGGATTTATGAGTTAAATACGTTAAAACCAAAGGGACTCAATGTGGATTTCAAAATTCAACCGAATATGTATTAGCCCCGTATACAGTATGCCTGGGGGATTAGGTGTATATGGACTACTAGTTATATATTTGGATAGTGTTATGATAACGTTATTCCAATTTTAATTGTAAATGTGATTTCATTATTGTTTCTTTGTAGATATATCTTCACACCTATCAAGATTATCGATATACCCTGCTGATACATGGGCATGACCACATGGAGGTTGAGTTAAAAAAAAATTTTTTTTCAGCGCAAAGAATTTTTCTTTCTGCGCAACATTATTATTATGTTTGCTATTTTTCCGTATTTTTTTGTATTTTGTTATTTTTGTCGGCCAGTACAAAGCCTTAATAAAAGAAATGGAATATAATAAAAAGAGTGGAGTCTGATGACCTATGGAATATACGTGGGTAATTGGCAAGTCAGTAGCACCTAGATGTACCGTTTGGTGATGATGTCTGGCTGTAACAGGCCAGGTGTCTAACTGAAGGGACATTGGTGGGCGGGGATGGCCTGAATAAGGTTATGTCCTCTTTACCAAAGTGCAAAATTATTAAGCCATATAATACCTGTGATCCCGGAACATAATGAAATACAGAAGGAGGCGATTGCGGTTATATGTACCGCTGGTCAAAAACAGACTTATCACCAAAGATTAATAATAGTTATAAGTTAGCCACAACCAAGATGGCGCCGCGGCGCGGATGAGAGCCGAGTACGCGTGCGCAAGTGGAAGGTCACTATGGGAGACTTTGTATTGGCTGATAGGCGTGGCCGAGTGCTGTGACGCTGAGACATGCGCAATAGGAAGTAAGGAACGCCGATAATGGCGTTTTATGTCCTCCATGTGGTGTGCACTGTGGGCGGCAGGGAAAGGTAACTGTACAGATATGAAGCATTAAGATAATATGAGGAGTACACGAAGTAATGTATAGAAAGAGGTATAAAATAAGGGAGATATAATTCTGAGTGAAGATATATAGAAGAGTACTGTACACTTACACTATGCACTTTAATGATGACACAAAGTATATATTTATATGCACATTTGAATATATGTATTTGTAATAATCTGTTTCTAATTATAATTATGTAAATGGTTGTAGATTAGGTGTATAAAAACACTGCTATTGGTACCACTCACTGCTTGAAAAAGGCTCAGTGTGAGCCGAAACGTCGCACAGAGATGTGGACTGAATAAACCTCACTGTTTTCACCCTGACAAGGACTTGGAGTGCTGCCTCCTTTTGCTTCTTTTTGTGTAATTTTGGGTAGAGGATTGGACTACTCTACTTAGGAGGCTTGGCACCCGACTGGTGAGCAATTGTGCTGTTCCAATTTTGGTTTCTATATATATATATATATATATATATATATATATATATATTTATCTTTTCATGGCACTTTATGGTTTAGAAAAATGGTTGTCAGTGGCTTTTTTTAAAATCCAAAAAAAGGAAGGAATGTCCAGCTTCACCGAGTCCGTAAAAAAGAGTTTTCTTTATACTCCGTGAAACTGGACATTCCTTCCTTTTTTTTGGACTTTGTACGCCTGGACACAGCGGGTCCATGCTCCCGAGGTTTGGTTCTTGCATCGCGGGTGAGCTGGTTTATATTCCTTCTTTCAAACTTTTTTTAAAATGCAGAAATATTAATTTTAAAAACCCCATATTGGCGAATGCAGTTTTTTTTGTAAAATTTGAGTAAAATTTCAATTTTCACACATCCTTACAACTCATCCATACAATCAATTTCAATGGAGAGCCCATTACTGTGTTTTGCAGAATATTATGATACTTGACCATAATGGTGTTTTTTAGTCTTTCAGATTGAACTGGTCAAAAAAAATAATACAGATGACTATTACAATGGCTTAATAGCAATATATTTAGAAATGACCAAGTAAGATCCTTTATCCGACACTGCTTTAATTGTCGATTTATAAGTATGTTTTTGGATATGTACCAGTATATTTATATTGATATTTGAAGCATACAGATGTGTCCAATGTACAGATGCCAATTTTTCGATGCCCTGTCCCAGATGCCTAGACATTATATCCATAAAGTCTTCTCCATTTTTCTTTCCACATCTGATTCCCCGCGGTCTATCATCGGAGACTGTCTATTTTGAACAAAGAAACTGAGAAAAGAACAATTTTAATCTTTAATATAACATCTTACCTCTCACTACTACACTGGTGCCAGTTGGATGTTGCCACGGAATAGAATTGCCACTGGAGAAATGGATTCTGAGACGACAGCAGTAAAATTGCTGATCCTTACTCCTTAAGTCCTTTATGGTCAGAAGTGATGTTCTGGCTTTAAGGTTATACTCGAAAGCAAGTCTTCGTGAATATTGACCAGTTGCGATTCTTTTAGAAGAGTTGTAGATTATTTCCCTGTCGCTTCCACAAAATCCTCCATTGGCTGCTTTCACTGCTAAAGTCACTGCAATGAGGTTTTCATACTCTGGATAGGGGAATCTGCAAGGAATTGTGATGGACTCTCCAGAGAATGACTCTTTTCTGTTGGGCTGTTCTACGCAGTATTGCGTCAGAGTCGATTTGGAAAGACCTTTAGATAGAACCATAAAAAATAAATTAATATAAAAAAAGTCAAGGACATAAAGGTATAGAACAGGGTTGGGGAACCCCCAGCCCCAGGGTCATTTACGGCCCTCGATAACCTTTTATCAGGCCCCTGAGCAGATTGTCAGGGTCCTCATTCTTGGGCAGGGAGGTGTACTTTAATTACAACCAGCTCATTAATTTCTTCTTGCTCTGTTAGCACACACATGCAGTGTTCACTACTGAACACTGAAGGGCATGCAATGAAAGATTACATCATGAAACCAGTAACAGAGTTGGGATGTACTTTGTGGGCAGAGTTTGTATGGTCCCCAAAGGATGGTATAAATATCAAAATGGCCCTTGGCAGAAAAAAAGATTCCCCACCCTTGGTATAGAAGAACAAAATAAGGTACATGAAGTTCTAAGTACCGACCATATAGGTGATCTCGTTAGTCATGTTAATTAGAACCCACCTGTTACAGTAAATTGATTCAATGATTCATTTGCACATGGAAACACGAGAAGCCATGGAATTAAATAGTGATGGGCAAGCACTATAATGCTCGGGTGCTCTTTGCTCGGGTCGAGCAGATTGGAATACTCGGGTACTCGACCCGAGCACCGAGCCCAATGTAAGTCTATTGGAAACCCGAGTATTTTTACTGCGATACCCCCGGGGGTCCTATTAAGGTCTAAAAACATCTGAAAATGATGGAAACACTGCTCAAATGACTCAGGGTCCTCATGGGGATCGCAGCTGGAAGCACTCCTGACTCCTAGATCACAGCAGTAAGCAATGTTGTCAGAGTTTCACGCCATTTTTACAGGTGCACCAAAAAACATATAAAAACAAAACCAAAATGGATTTTGCTGAGAAATATGTTAAGGTACATCCTTTCCAGGGTAATGAGTTGTATATAAGGCAAAATAATTATCCCCAGACCAAAATGTACCTGCACCACTTGGGCTATGTTCACATGCATTTTTCAACTTTAACATTGCTTTCAACCACTACAAATGCATTCACTGGGAAATGTCATTGTAACATTGAACCCATTATCTACAAATGTCCTTTTTTTTGGGACGCCTAATCTTTAGCTTCTAGCAACTAAGATTTTATAATTTTTATAATTAGGTCCAATTTTTTGGGTTGTGCTTGTAAAATGAATGTTTTCAAAATAGGAAATCATGTCATTGTCATTTTTAATTGAATATTGGGACGCCCTTTTCTGAAAAAAATCCATATTTGTAAAAATTTTAATTTGGCCAGTAATGGGTTAACACCCCTAGCTGGCCATGTGGTGTGTGACACATAAGCAGACCCATCTTGTTTCATTTATGAAGGAGGGACTCTTAAAGTCACAGAGCCTATTTTTAGAGGGGCATCAGGAGGCATTAATATTCTTAAAGGGCCATTATTAAACAGTGGATCTCCTATGCTGTCATTGCCTATGCAGTGAGTGGCTGGGCTGCCAAAAATTATGACGCACCCCAATACCCCTTTCACGAGAGGTACAGGAGGGCTTCTTGAAAAAATGTTGCAATGAATGCAAGGCCTGCCCTGATATCAAGTCATATGCACCCCAATAACCCTTTGAACCCAGGTACTGGATGGCCACAGGAAAACCCACTTCATATTCTTAAGTCGGTCCTGCCATACTGTGTTACTTATGCATTGAATGCAAGGGCCGCCTTGACCCAAATTTGCACACACCAAATCCCCCCTTTGGAAAAAACATGGAGGAGGGCCTCATAAAAAAACCTCTCCCATTACAAAGGAGCGGGTCTCTTAGACTCGTAATACCCATACACTGACAAACATTTCCTCTTAGGGGGTACATTTAAAAAAAATGTTTTTATGGGAATCATAGACACCCTTGCCAAAAAATAGACTGGCTGTAACAGCATGGAACACGTTAACCCTGGTGATCTAGTGGCGGTGGATGATAAGATATGGAGGAAGGCCTTATTAAAAAATAGGCCAAATTTAAGGAGCAGGTCTCCTAGACTCGTAATGCCCATACACTAAGTGCATTGGCTGACAAACATTTCCCCATGGGGGGTATATTTTTTAAAAATTTTTTATGGGGATCATAGACACCCTTGCCAAAAAATAGACTGGCTGTAGCAGCACGGTGCACGTTAACCCTGGTGATCTAGTGGCTGTGGATAAGATGTGGAGAAAGGCCTCATTAAAAAATAGGCCCAATTTAAAGGAGTGGGTCTCCTAGACTCGTAATGCCCATACACTAAGTGCATGGGCTGACAAATATTTCCCCATGGGGTGTACATTTATAAAAAGTTTTTCATGGGGATCATAGACACCCTTGCCAAAAAATTGACTTGCTGTAGCAGCATAGAACACGTTCACCCTGGTGATCTAGTGGCAGTGGATGATGAGATGTGGAGGAAGGCCTCATTAAAAGATAGGCCCAATTTAAAGGAGTGGGTCTCCTAGACTTGTAATGGCCAAATACTAAGTGCATGGACTGACAAACATTTCCCCCTGCGGGTTACAAAATTTTTATTTTTGGTAAGTATTTATGAGCATCATAACAACACCCTTGCCCAAAAATTGAGTAACTGTTGCATCACAGCATACCTTCACCCTCGTGTTCTAGTGGTGATGCCTGAAGAGACGTGGAGGATGTCCTCACACGTCTCTATTCTCAATTTAAAGTAGCGGGTCTCCTACATTTTGAATGCCTATACACTAAGTGTATCGGCTGACAAATATTTCCCCCTGGGGGAGTAAATAGTTTTGTCATTTCAAATTAGTAACGGGCATCATAAAAACACCCTTGCACAAAAATTGAGTGACTTTTGCTTCACGGAATAAGTTCACCTTGGTGTTATAGTGGTTGTGGATGATGAGGATAAGGAGGAGGATAACACCAAATAGACAAAATCAGGAAGAGTATACCCAATGTGTGGTTGTGAAGTGGTGCATATGAATACACCTTCCCAAAAAAGACAATGTATTTGAGGTTATGTTTTGCTGTTTTCATTCGGTGGTGTACAGAAGTCTTGCCCAATCCTTGTTCTTTTTTATAAGAGTCAGCCTGTCAGGATTTTCAGTTGACAGGCGGATATGCTTATCATTTATAATTCCGCCAGCGGCACTATAAACCCACTCTAACAGAACGCTAGCAACAGGGCAGACCAGGACCTCCAAGGCGTAGAGAGCCAGTTCATGCCATGTGTCCAGCTTGGATACCCAATAATTAAAAGGCACAGAGGAATCACAGAGGACATTTGTACAATCACCAAGGTACTCTCACAGCATCTTTCCCAAACATTGCACTTCTTGTGACAGCACCCTTTGCCTCTGTGCCGGTGCGATGGGAGGGTTTGAGAAAACTGTCCCAGAAATTTTACATTTGCCTGAGCTGGATTGTACTTCTGTCTCTCTCACTTGGACTCCTTGGTTGTACAACAAACTCTGACGTTTGCTGCCAGCGGTCTCAGATGGGAATTTTTTAAGTAATTCCACTACCAGGGCCCTTGGTACAGCACCATTTTAGTACTCCTGTCTGCCTCTGGAAGAAGAGATTTAAAGTCCTCCTTGTAGCGTGGCTCTAGAAGTGTCACCAACCAGTAAAGAGTGTCACAGAAAATTTTAATAATGCGAGGGTCACGGGAAACGCAGAGCAACATAAAGTCAACCATGCATGCCAAACTACTAACAGGCAATACTTCCGTGTCCTCACCAACAGGACGACTGACCATTCTGTCCTCCTCCTCCCTGTCCTCAGTCAGACGGTATGAAAGCTGTGCTTGTAGTACCGTCTAGTCTATAGCGCATGAAAGTAGCCCCTGTTCTTCCTCCTCCTCCTCTTCCTCATTGTCTACCAATCCACGCTGGGACAACATGAGGCTGGGTTGTGTTTAATCCCCCTGTATGATTCCTTGCTCCATGTCCTCGTGTTCTGCCTGCAATGAATCCTCTTTAATTGTGAGCAGAGAGATTTTCAGAATGCAGAGAAGTGGGATGTTGACACTAATTATGTCGTCATCGCCGCTCACCATCTTGGCGCAGTCCTCAAAGTTTTGGAGGATGGTACATATGTCTGACATTCACGTCCACTCCTGAGGTCTTATGTGTGGAGTCTGAACTGAATAGCAACAGCCTTGTTGATGCTGATAGTCAACAACTACCCTCTTCTGCTCACAAATTCTTTCCAACATATGCAGTGTAGAGTTCCAATGCATGGGGACATCACACACCAGTGTGTGAGCTGGAAGCTGCAAACGCTGCTGAAGCATGGCAAGGGCGGCTGAAGCAGTTGCTGACTTCTGAAAATGGGTAGACAGGTGGCGTACTTTCACTAGCAGATCCGGTAGCTCCGGATAGCTTTTGAGAAAACATTGAATGACGAGTAGTGTTGAGCGATACCGTCCGATACTTGAAAGTATCGGTATCGGATAGTATCGGCCGATACCCGAAAAATATCGGATATCGCCGATACCGATATCCGATACCAATACAAGTCAATGGGACATCAAGTATCGGAAGGTATTCCTTCAGGCCCTGGGATCCATAGAAATGTGTAAAATAAAGAATTAAAATAAAAAATATTGATATGCTCACCTCTCCGGCGGCCCCTGGACATCACGCTGCTAACCGG